>NC_058403.1:97739741-98043678 GCF_002201575.2 Neomonachus schauinslandi | reverse complement strand
CTTCTTCTTCTTCTTCTTCTTCTTCTTCTTCTTCTTCTTCTTCTTCTCCTCCTTCTTCTTCTCCTCCTCCTCCTCCTCCTCCTTCTTCTGAGAGAGAGAGAATTAGCGGGGAAGACCAGGGAAGAGGAAGAGAGAGAATCTTAAGGAGGTTCCATGTCCAGTGAGGAGCCAGATGCGGGGCTCAGTCTCACAAATCTGAGATCGTGACTTTAGCCAAAATCAAGAGTCAGATGCTTGACTGACTGAGCCATGCAGGTGCCCAAGAAATAGCTTCTTATCTTTGTATCCATCCCATGAACATGTCTCCACAGAGCCCGGTGTGGTTCTTTAAAGATTGTTAAATCTATCCATATTGGTTTCTCTGTCATCTTACACTTGCTCATTTCTATTCACCTACACTAGCTTTCTCAGTGTTTCCAGAAATATTAAACATCCACCCATCTCAGGGCTGTGGGCACTTGTTCTCCCCTTTGTTCAAACTTTTTTTTTACCCTGGTTATCAAAAGAGCTTAAACTCCATCTTCATTCTGCTCTTTGTTCAATTTCACTTTTTAAAAGATGAAATCCATGGTGTCACTACTTGCCCTGCAGTATTATAACTATTAATGTATGTATGTATGTATATATCTATTTATCCAATCTATCTTTACTTCATTATTTCTTCCACTACTAGAATATAATATCCAAAAAACAAAGGAGTGTGTCAGCTTTATTCAGTGGGATATCCACAGTCCTTGAACAGTGTCTGGAATATAGAAAGCATATAAATAGTTTGGAATAACTGTTTCATGAATGACATGCAAATCAAAATCTCAATGTGATTTTATGGAACACGAAAAATTGTAAAATTGTTATGAAAAGGTTAATGAGTAAAATATTAAAACAATCTCAGAAAAAAATGAATAAGTTCTGAACATATAATTCACAAACAAATACATGGAATAATGAATAAGCCAATAAAAGGGGATGATTAACATCATCACCCATTTAAGTTAAAAGCACAATGAGATGCCACTACACATCCACTGGAATAACTAAAATAAAAATACTGATAATATCAAATATTTGCAAGAACTTTTTCCCCATTTTTTAAATTTTATTTTATTATGTTATGTTAATCACCATACATTACATCATTAGTTTTTGATGTAGTGATCCATGCATATAACACCCAGTGCTCCATTCAATACATTCCCTCCCCAATACCCATCATCAGGCTAACCCATCCCCCCACCCCCTCCCCTCTAGAACCCTCAGTTTGTTTCCCAGAGTCCATAGTCTCTCATGGTTCGTCTCCCTCTCCAATTTCTGCCCTCTTCATTTTTCCCTTCCTACTATCTTCTTTTTTTTTTTTTATAACATATAATGTATTATTTGTTTCAGGGGTACAGGTCTGTGATTCAACAGTCTTGCACAATTCACAGCCCTCACCATAGCACATATCCTCCCCCATGTCTATCACCCAGCCACCCCATCCCTCCCACCCCCCACCACTCCAGCAACCCTCAGTTTGTTTCCTGAGAGTAAGAATTTTTTTAATTAACTAATTTATTTTTTATTATGTTAATCACCATACATTACATTTTTAGTTTTTGATGTAGTGTCCCATGATTCATTGTTTGTGTATAACACCCAGTGCTCCATGCAGTACATGCCCTCTTTAATACCCATTACCAGGCTAAACCATCCCCCACCCCCCTCCCCTCTGAAACCCTCAATTTGTTTCTCAGACTCCATAGTCTCTCATGGTTCATGTCCCCCTCCAATTCCCCCCCTTCATTTTTCCCTTCCTGCTATCTTCCTTTTTCTTTTTTTTTAATGTATAATGTATTATTTGTTTATGTGGTATATATGTGTGTATATATATATATATACACACACACACACACACACACACACACACACATGGAATATTATGCAGCCATCAAAAGGAATGAGATCTTGCCATTTGCAACAACGTGGTTGGAACTGGAGAGTATTATGCTGAGCAAAATAAGTCAATCAGAGAAAGACATATATCATATGACCTCACTGATATGAGGAATTCTTAATCTCAGGAAACAAACTGAGGGTTGCTGGAGTGGTGGAGAGAGATTAAGAATTTTAAAAGCAAATGAAACTCCTTTACTTGGTTGGTTGGCAGGTAAATTTGTATAATCACTTTGGAAAATTGTTTGATGGTTTTCTATAAAGTTAAATATTCACTCATGTTTTCAACTCTTAAGCATTTATCTAAAAGAAATGATGACACATGTTTACAGCTCTAAAACAAAAAATTTATACACAAATATCTATAACATTCATACTCATAATGGCCAGAAACTAGAAACAACCCAAATGCCTCTCAATAGGTGGAGGGATAAAAATATTGTGCTATATCCATAAAATGTATATCTACTGAGCAATAAAAATAAAGGAACTCACGATGCATGCAACAATATGGATGGATCTCAAAAGCTTTATGCTAAGTAAAAAAAAGCCAGACACAAAAGAGATCATGACTCCATCTATAGGAAATTCTAAAACAGGCAGAACTAATCTACAATGACAGAAACACATTAAAGTTGTGTGGGACCGGAAGTAGGGGAGATTGACTGCAAAGGGAAACACCAGAACATTTAAAGGTGATGAAAATGCTTTGGTCTTGGGGCACCTGGGTGGCTCAGTCGGTTAAGCATCTGCCTTCGGCTCAGGTCATGATCCTTGTCCCAGGATTGAGTCCCGCATCTGGCTTCCTGCTCAGCAGGGAGTTTCATTCTCCCTCTGACCCTCTCCTCTCTCATGCTTTCCCTCTCTCACATTTTCTCTCTCAAATAAATGAATAAAATCTTAAAAAAAAAAAAGAAAATGCTTTGATCTTGATTGTGGTTGTTCATAAACAGACTTCTGCACTGTCCAAACACCTCAATCTGTACCAAAAAGTTGGCATTTTATTACATGAAATTATACCTGAGCAAAGTAATTTAAAAAAGAAAAATGTACATAAAAGGTAAAATTTTGATAAAATAAAAGACGCTTTATTTTAGAGATCCATTCAATTGTATTTTTGATTAAATTTTCTATTTTTAACCAAATTCTTCACCATGAAATTTATAGCAGATAACCTTCATCAGATTATATAAATATAACCAAAACCTAACAATGACTATTACAAAGGCAGTGAAAACCAAAGAATGAACCAATCTTGTATTTAGTGGTATTTTTTACAAATATGTCACGGAATGTGAGCCTCAAGCCTGTCTCTTGTGAGCCCATCATTCAAAAGGTCCATTTAATTTAAATACACCTATAGGTATCCTTTCATGACCAGAGAGAACTACAATCAAAGACATAGATACTATCTACTGAATCTTTTGGGATATTTTTCGTATTAATTAATTCATTAATCTTACAGGGAATACTCTGGAAGAAAATTAATATTATACATTTATACATTTCAAACCTCAGAATTCTCCCCCTTTTGTTTTAAGAAAAAAAAAGACATATAATCAATTGTTTGGTGGTAGTTTTGCTTCTCTGCTTCTCAGAGAATATCTTTGTTCAGATTCTCATTTAATAAATAACACTGAGCAACTTTATGAGTAATGCACAGATTAAAACTGAACTATAACTTTTTAAATTGCCATTTGGTATTTAGAGTTGTCAATGACTATTTCTCAATATTTTGTAATCACACTTGTTATTTGAACTTTTGCTAGATTACAATGAAAAATTAGTGTTTTCTTCTACCTGTGTGGTGTGAATTGGTCACATTTAATCCCACCAATATTTACCGGGCATCTCTGATATGTCACATATTGTTCTAAATACTAAAAACAAAGAAATCAATGAGCAAAGTAGGCAAGAGTCTTTAGATTTATGAGGCATATATTCTAATAGTGTAAGATCGATAATGAGCAAAACAAAAATAATTAAAGTATACAAAAAATTCAAAGGTGAAAACCTTTCCCTTCTTTACCTTAAATTCATCATATTTCTATTAGTGTTCAATCTGAAAGATCAATCTGACTGGATCACACATATCCTTAAAAACCCTCAAATAACTCCTTCACATAGGGATTGCTTTCAAACTTAGTCACAAGAAAAATCATTTTAGGAGTTTTTCTTTGATTGTTTTGTTTCCAGTTTCCAAAGTTAGAGCCACCAAATGAAAAGTTCTGGAAGGGGCACCCTCTAACATAATAAATCTCCCTAGGGAATTCTGATATAACATCCACAGTCCCCAGTTGAAGAGGACAAAATAGTCTCACATACAAGGTATGCAAAATACTTTATGTTAAAATACTGAATGTTATTTTTATATAACATTCATTTAAAATCATATTAACTATACTTCCCTCAACATGGTGATGGTTTTTTTATGACACATTACTTTTTCTGGTTCTACATCTTCACTGCCTTGTGAGCCCCCCACCCTCTTTAACCCCAGAAAAAATTATCACACTTAAGACTCACTTCAGAACTCATTTCTTTCAGGAAGACTTCCCCGAAACCTTAGACAGTGCTAAGTCTCCTCGGCTGTGTTTATGTCTGAGTCAAAACCCCATGCCTTGCACCTCAGCTTTGTCCACCTCTTTACAGAAAACCACTCTTCCAAGATAATTATAAAAATACCCCAGACCAATAGTTAAAATTTCAAGGAAAATGGCCCACAATATCAACCTTATACATAGGATTCATTTATTTATTCATTTGGTAAGTCCAGCTAAATGTCCCAGCATGTAAGTTTAAAAGAGCTTGAGTTCAAGTATATGACCTTCTTTCCAAGTTGAATACATTGGAAGGAATCCAAAGAAAGTTGGGTAAAGATTAGCAAAAATGACCCAGCTGTGGTGGGTGAAAGAATGGTACATAAAGGGGTTAATACAACAAAATATGGTTTGCAAAATTCTTGCCATTTGAGGCATTCTGATGGAGTCTATGGCATGGCAATAGGAGAAGCCCAGGTTGCTTGCAGTGCCCCAACTCAGGCAGGCAGCAAGATGTTTGTTCACAGAAGGATCAGAGCAGTGGCTCAGGATTCAGGGAACTGGGAGAGTCTGGCTATCATTAGCAGGGATATATCAAGTACACGGTATAAGTCAAGAATTCAGAAATATGTTACAAAAAAAGAAGAAGAAGAATTGGTGTTAGGTAGGTTAGCTGAAACATATAGAACAGGTTTTGTGAGGGGTGAGCCTAATGTGTTATTGAAAAGTCTGATCCTTGGTGGAAAGTATGTTCCTTGGGATCACACCATGGACATGGGTCCTTGACAGTAAAGACTTATCACAATGGCTGGCATAATAGTAGGGCTAAATGAGCCAACATATTACTACTAATCCTAATAAGAATTATACACATCGCAGAATCATGTGTATATACATGAGGGACCTATAAAAAATGGCAAGTGATTTGGGTTGCTGAGAAAGACAAGCATGGATAAAACCAAAGGCATTTAGGCATTTACCCTGGAAATACAACATGCGTAAGACATAATTACTTCTACTCATGGGAGGCAGGCGCATAAAAATAATCAAAATACAGAGTGGAAATTCTATAATAAAGTTATGAATCACCCTGGGAATATGTTTGGGAAGCCATCTAATTGTATAAGGAGCCAAAAGTTTCTGCTGACCAGGAACACAGTCTTAAACTCCCACCATTGAGGTTAGTGTTTGGGGGGCAAACCATTGTGTTTCTTGAATTCCACACTTAAAAATGAAGACATAATAGTTTTATGCAGAGGAACAACATAAAGATCATAAACAGTGATAGACACATGGGTAGGTTTACTAATTATATTTGCTTGTTGTCACCAAACATTAAACAGCACATTTTAGGACTGAAATGAAGTATTGGTTATGGTTGGTGTTGACAAGGGAGTGCAGCTCCCTGGTATTGACCAGTCCTTCTCAAACTTTAATGTACACATAAATCACCAGGGAATTTATTAAACTATAGATTCCAATGGAGTGGGTCTAGAGTAGAATCTGAGATTCTGCATTCTCAACGGCTTTGAGCTGATGCCAATGCTTCTGTTCCTGGGTCCACATTTGAATACCTAGACAAACAGGACATTTTCACTGAATATCTGCAAGTTGAAAGCAGAAGAAGCTAGCCTCCTCTGAAAGAAAAACATTGGAAAGACGAAGGTAAAATTTTCCTACATTACAATTTTGACAGAATTAGATTTTGTTGAAGCATCTGAATGTCTCCTACTCTTCAATTAGTTGGATAACTGATGAGAAATAAAAATGCAATGGATATGTCAAGTTAGGTTCAACACTTTCTTATCATGGGGATGGTGCTATTTCTCACTTGTTTGTTTTGTTGTTGTCGTCAACTATGACACAGACTCCAAATTTAAATCGAACATGCACATTGATTGAAATATCTTACAGAGGGCGCATGGGTGGCTCAGTTGGTTGCGCGTCTGCCTTCGGCTCAAGTCATGATCCCATGGTTCTGGGATCGAGTCCCACACTGGGCTCCCTGTTCAGCAGGGAGTCTGCTTCTCCATCTCCCTCTGCCCTTCCCCCCCCAACTTGTGCTCTCCTTCTCTCAAATAAATGAGTAAAATATTTTTTTAAAAAAGGAAATATCTTACGAAACAAAAAAAGAAGAGTACTGAACATCTAACAACTGGGAATTTTCTCATGTGTTTCCTTAACTATCAAATCGTGGGCATTCTTTTGTAAAAGATAAAATATATGGCTGTTTTAAAGACTGTTTTGTTCTCAACAAGGAGGGAAATCTTGTGATATTGAGATGAAGGTATACATTTTGACACTTTGGTAGAAGACAGTTTGTGAAACTCCGTTGAAGACTGACCATGTAATTTTGTTTTCAAACTCCAAGAACTATTTGTAATAAGTTATTTTGATACCTGGTGAAGGGGAAAAACAAAGCAAAACATAAGGGGCCAAGTCAATTTGATGGAACTAACTTTTTTCCTATCTAGTAACATACAGCACTAGCTATTAAATTGAAGGAGGGGGCATTGTTTCCTGTGGCGGCACTGAAGAAACTCTTCAATATTTACATGGTAAAGAGGCTGTTAAAGCCTCTCTGAGGAATTATAAAGTCAATGAAATGTTTATAAGCACTGTAATTTTAGTAATTATATTTTTCACTTGGATATTATGTTCATTTTACTGTAGTAAATATTGCTGTAAATATTTTATATTACAAATATATTGTGTATATGAATGACACTATATCCAATGTAGTCATTTTGGTCCATGTAATTAACTTAATATTAGACAACATTAACATCTGTTTCAGAAAAAGTAGGTAACTTGATATCGCTTATCCCTTCTGAAAAAGTCTGATGTGAGTATGATAATATATTTATATATCTCTTTATCTTACACAGAACTTGGTTATTTCATATGTGAAATGGGAAAATAAGCATTGACTAAGCTAAGGAAAAAGGGAACATACTGCTGCTGAAATTACATTAAAAAATCATAGTCGTGAAATATATATATTAAATCAAAAGCTAGTTCAAAACACACAGAGAAAGTATATTGCATTCAATTTAGTCTTACTTTTCTTTTAAGACTTTGTTTTCTGTTATTGGACTGCTTCGTTAGTGGCTATTTATTGACAGCTTCATCTGTTATAGATTCCCACCACATTGAATGTATTTTGATTTAGTGAAAATAGAAACCATGCTATTTATTTTTATTCTTACTCTAGAGCTAATTTTTAAAAAAGCTATCTTATTTACAAGTTAAAATTCATTTTCCTATTTGTGACTACACTGAAAGTGTAATTTATGTGATTAAATTATGTAATGTCAAATACAATATTTAGTCATAAAATATGTTTTCTGGTGGTATCACTAGTTATTTTCCCACATATCTAAGAGTATCATGACTTTTTAAATGATAGTTTCACTTTCTTAGCAAATGCATATAACACAGTGAACTCCTCATCATGGTATTTTAGAGAAAATGCACATAATTTCAGTGTGAAGACAATTGTGAGACAATTTTACATGGCTCTCTCACATTTCTGCATGTCTTGTGAACAGAGGTATTGACAATTTTGTGTTGGACTATCTTTCAAGATTTCAAGAAAATAACCTTGGAAGATAAAGAGTCTCCATCCAGGACAAAGGAAAGATTTGTTTGCTAACCAGTAATATAAAGATGAGGTCTACCTCAGGGTGAAGGTAGATTCCATTTGCTTGGAGTCTCTTTGAAAGATTTGGTGTTTCCTAGGCTCCAGGATTCCTCACTGATGTGAAGCAGCCATGCATGCGACATATACCTTGACCCTTTTCTGTGTCACTTCTGTAGGACTTGGGTGCAAGGAGAATTTATAGAAATGTGAAGTTCATCTGCCCGCGCTGCTGTGAGTAATGAAATCCTTTGTCTCTGACCCAGGAGTGTCCTGTTTTCTACCAGCCTACAGGAAACCATGGCAGGTTAACTTGTTAGCTTGAAGGCAGGGTGAAAGCTCATACCTCTCACAGTTCTTGAGAAAGATTCACTTGAAGTATTTTCTCATGGAAATCTCTTCTAACTTCCTTAGCTGTGCTTCCCTAACAAGAGTAATATCACCACTTTCCCTCTCCATGTATTTCGAAACTTCCTCATCAATCTAATTCTAGCCCAATCCACCAAACCTGAAAAGTAAATTATTGAGCTTATTTCAAATCATCAAACCATGAATCTTTAGAATCTTTACTTAGGATCATGTTGGCATATTAGCAGTCTTAATACGATGCCACTGAGAATGTAATGCCATAGTGTGCCTGAGAAACTAATTTTTAATTTTATTTGAATTTTGTTAATTTAAACATAAATATAAACAGCAACCCATGGCTATTGGCTATCTTTATAAATCTATGTTGTCATACATTGGGACAGTTACAACGATTTGCTATTTTGATGGGGAAAAACCTACCAAACAAAATCTTTGCAAATCAATTATTCAGGACTGTCCCTCTCTTTCTCCTCCTTACCTATTTACTCATTCATTCCTATTGCTTTGGACACTGAACTATTCCCTCTCATCTCCTTCTCCCTCCTGTTTTTCTCCATCTGGTATCTTGTGATACCCCAGTAAAATGCCCCACACCAAGATACAACTGATTTTGGAATCCAAGAGATCATCACCTTAATTATTTCAGCTCTTTCTTCTGTATGTCATTTATCTTCATATTTCCAAATAATATTTTTATACAATTACTCTTTGTTTTAAAAAATGTATATTTAATTTATTTATTTGACAGAGACACAGCAAGAGAGGGAACACAAGCAGGGGGAGTGGGAGAGGGAGAAGCAGGCTTCCAGCCGAGTAGGGAGTCCTATGCAGGGCTCGGTCCCAGGATCCTGGGATCATGACCTGAGCCGAAGGCAGATGCTTAATGACTGAGCCACCCAGGCACCCCCAATTTATTCTTTGATTTTAAGAAAGGCAGACCTTTTCTATGGACTTCCTACTATAAAACATGAAAATTGCCTCTCTTCACTATTACATATACATACAGTTTCTTTAACCCCAAAGAGAAAAACCACAATTTCTTTTAGTAGATTATTTATTTTCTGTATTGTTATAGATATGTAAATAGTATTCAATGGCCAAGCCATGTACCAAAACATGATTACATTTCCTTTCTTATAACTTTGATTTCCTTGGGATAATTATTTTTTTCTTCTTTTCTGTTGCCTTAGTTTTATTGATAACTATCCTTAATTCTTTCCTCAAACACATCAGGTTACCTGGAAGTTCCTCTTTTTTGTTTGCTCAGAGCAATTCCTCTGAGAGAGGTATTCCCTGAGTCAAATATGGAGTGGTTTCTCTCCCTCTCTCTTGACTACATGGCATCTTGATGTTTCGCTTCACACCATCATGGGGATTTCTTTATTTTTTAAACATGAAATAGAAACAACTAGTAGAAGTAATAGAAAATACATAAATTCTCTAATATTTTAAAATAATTTCCATATTTTTTTTTTCTTACCCGGATCCCATGTTTTGTCTTTTTCCATTTATTCCCTTGCATTTCTGGAGCATGTCATCCAGTAGCTTATTGTGTAAAGACATATGGAAAATAATATTTAATAAACTGTTCATGCTTAAAATTATCTTATTCCACTCACACATTTGTTAATAATATTGCAGATATATGGTTGTAGTTTGACAATAATTTTTTCTCATTATTTTGAAGATACTACTTTTTTATCTGCAACAAAGAAATATTATTGTTGATAAATCTGACTTCTGGTCCTTTCTATGCAATTTTGTTTTGTTTTCATTTTTCCTCATAGGTGATTCTTATGAACTCTGTATCTCTGGTACACTAATATTTCTTCCTTTTTTTCTTTTTAAATTCATCATGCTTAGTAGTCAGTAGGCCTTTTCAACATGGAAACAAATATCTTTTCAAGTTTCAATATGGACACAAGTGAAGAATTTCCATTTCTCATACTTTTGATAATTTTGTCCCTTACAGTTAATCTCTATTTTCTACTGGAACCCTTATTTGATACATTTTAGATTTCTTAGGTTAATTCTTTGCTACTCTTAACTTTTCTCTCCTACTTTCTATTTAACTTTTCCTTTTAATTTTACTTTATGGTCAATCTCAACATTTTTTCTCCAGCTTAGATACTAAGCCATTAATTTTCAAAAGTTTTTGTTTGTTTTATTCTGATACGGTTTTGTTCATGGTTACAATATGTCCTTTATTTTCTCTAAGGAATCTATATCTTTTTGTATATCTCTATCTATCTATCTATCTATCTATCTATCTATCTATCTATCATCTATCTATACATTTTCTCCTGCTTCTTACCTCTATTTTTCTTCTAATTCTTAATCATTAGATCCTCCCACATCAACACCTTGGTTTGTGTTTGACTTGCTGTCTTTCATAATACAAATTTTCCTTAAATATCTGATCATCTTTGGTGACAAGGCTCATTTGTGAGTGGATAAAACTTGTCAAAAGTGAGACTCCTATTACAAGATATGTCAGTGAACTGGCTTCTTCATCATGGTCCTTCCAAATGTCTACAACTGTAGGTCTTGTATAATGGTCAAGTGAGTTTCCCAGAACAAAATAGTTCAATCTCTTTCCAAGATCATGTAAACTTACAAGATAACACAATGAGAGATGAGTTGCAAAAAAAAAAAAAAAAAACACTTAGAGCCTCATTTTTCTGTTTGCAGAATTTTATGTAATTTCTCTGTTTCAGTCAGACATTTCATATCCAACCTCAGCTATGCTTGGGAATCTAAAAATTCACCATTTCTTTAGTCTGCTTTCTCAGAAAGAAAAACTTTGCTATTGGGATGAGTGATAGGCTATTGCTTAGATGTGTGAGGTGGAGGCTAGTGTCTGAGAATCTATTTTTTTAATGCAAATGTTTTAAAAGTTTTCTACTTTCAGTGTCTCCCATTCCTGTTTCAAGTAATATCTTATTTCTTTAATTCTGGGGTTGTTTAACATGAAGTTCACAAAATCAAATCATTCTAATTCTTGTTGAGCTAACCACCACCACTGCCACATGCATGATCAGTGCCCTCAAAGTCAGCTCTTTCTGGATGGGTAATTCAATTGTCACTTCTCTATTAACCTAGTTACCACAATTTTATTCATAGCTTTTTTCTCCTTTGGTCCTCTTTCCATATATCTTTATCTTCCTGGATTTATATTACTGTATTATGTTGTAATTATCTTAGTGGTGTTTTGGGTGAAAAACACCACTTTTTGAGTTTTTTTTTTCACTTTTTGGGGTAAAAGCTTAATGTCTGTGTTTGGCTCAGCCATATTTAAGTGAATCACCTCTACTCTTTATTTATCAGTAACAGCTTGTATCTTACATAAAAGTAACACTCAGTTGTAAACCTTTAAAAGAAGCACAGCAGAGCAGCAGGGCTTCTTGGGACCCCTTCCCAAGAAAGAAGAACTTACAAACCCAGCATTTAGAACCCCAACCTAGCAACAGAAGACAGCCCAGGTAGGCTGCTTCCTCTCCCTTTCAAGGAGGAATTCCTCTGGATCATCAGGTAAACCTGACACAAAGGAGAAGGAGGATTTATTGGGAACCCTGCCAGAAATAAGCAGCTGAGGGAGGCACTCTCCTTCCATTACAGGCTTGAGAATTTCACTACATTTCAGTAGAACCAGAAGGAGAGATCCAGGGTCATAAGGATCTGGCCAGGCCCAGTAAGCCTTTTTAATCTATCCCAGTGAGCCCGAGAAATTCTCTTCCCAAGCTCAGAGACACCTGGGCAAGCAGGTGGAACTAGCAAAAGGGACAGCCATGACAAGTGGCTTCATCTAGGAAGCCTCTTTGTCCTCATAGGATCTAGACTCTTCTCTGTTCAGAGTAACTAGTACAGGAGTGTGGCACCAGGATTGGGTCCTCCCACACTCTTCTTCACCAAGAGACACCAGAAACCTGGTTTGGAGAAACTTCTTCTCCCACCTCAGGCAGGCTCAGCAGGGAACAGTGGGAGCCCACAGCATCCAAAAAATGCAGCAGACCAACACAGCACTGCAAAGGTTCAGAGAACTAAACTGCCACTTGAACTATAGCCCACAAAAGTATGTCAAAACCCATGTGTCAAACCTAAGTAGGTAACTGCCTACTAAAATAAGATAGTTTGGATCTAGAATCTCCCTACATAATCAACAAAATGCCCAGGATATAATAAACAAATCACCTGTCATATTAAGAACCAAGAAAATCACAACTTGAGACAAGACTGACACCAACATCAAAGTGAATCTGATGTTGGGATTATCTGATAAACACTTCAAAGCACTCATCACAAAATTGCTTCAGCAATCAATTATAAATTCTCTTGAAACTCTTTCTTAACTCATCTGTTTTACCACCAAGCAGAGTACCATTCTGTTGTGACAACCAAATACGAAATTAAAGAAAAAGCTTTCTTAGAAACAACTAACATAGTTAATCAATCCTGAGAATGTCTGATTAAGGAAAAAAGAAGAAGCAAAATTATACATTTCTAGGACTGACCAAGGAGATGGAACTACATATGTGGAAAAATAAAAGAAATTCTATAAAATATTATGTTAGAAAAAAAGTATTTTCCTGGATAATACAAAAACAATTAAATGGACAAAGGGAAAGAATGGGTAATTCACACAAGAGCAAAATCAAAATACTATTAAGTTATTATATGGTACTTGCCCTGATTACTATTCAGAGAAATACAAACCACAGCAACAATTAGTGTATCTTTCAGATTAGAAAACCCTAAAAGAATCAACCAAAAATTAATACAATCAAATGCTAGTATAGAAAGGTAAACACCCTTATTAATTACTAGTGGGGGCGTGCAACAATATCCATTAGGTTGTAAAATATACATTTTTTTTGACTATGAAAACAATAAATTCTCTTAAAACAAATGAAAACATAGAAACTCTTAACAAATAGAAGTTATAATAAATAACCAAATGGGAATTATAGAATTTAAAATACAATAACAATTTTTAAAAAAATTACTGGATAGGCTAAAAATAGGATAAAGGACAAAAAATAGAATTACTGAACTGGAAGGAAGAAAAATAACACTTTTCTAATGTCAACAATAGAGAGAGAATAGACCCTCCCCACCTTCAAAAAAAAAAAAAAAAAAGAACTTCTCTTGGGAAATAGCAAAAGGTCCAGCATTTGGATGATCAGAGCCCCAGAAAGAGAAAAGAAAAGGTGTGGGATTGAAAGAATATTTTGAAGAAATTATGGCTGAAAACTTCTCAAATATGGTGAAAGTAAAAACCTACAGATCCAAGAAGCTAAGCAAACTTCAAACAGGATAAACCTAAAAAAAAAAAAAAAAAAAAACCCCCACACACCTTATACCATAACACATATCATAATTGAACTTTCAAAAACTAATGACAAAGGGAAAGAAAACCTTTAAATAAGCCAGAGAGAAAGATGCATTAACCTATAGAGAAGCAACAATTCGAATGACAGGACATAGCTCATCTGAAACCATGGAATAGTATCTTTCAAAGGCGGGAAGAAAAAAAATCACAACTGTGAATTCTCTATTTGGTGAAACTATCCTTTAGGAAGTACGGGGAAAAAATGATTAGTTAAAGGAAAACTAAAACAATATTTTGAAGGAGATCTCCTCTTAAAAATTGGCTTTAAATTTTTTCAAATAGAAAGGAAATAATGGACTGTCTTTTTTTCCATTGGACATTCTTTCCTGCTTTGTCAAAGATTAGTTGACCATAGAGTTGAGGGTCCATTTCTGGGCTCTCTATTCTGTTCTGTTGATCTATGTGTCTGTTTTTGTGACAGTACCATACTGTCTTGATGATGACAGCTTTGTAATAGAGCTGGAAGTCAGGAACTGTGATGCCACCAGCTTTGCTTTTCTTTTTCAACATTCCTCTGGCTATTCGGGGTCTTTTCTGGTTCCATATAAATTTTAGGATTATTTGTTCCATTTCTTTGAAAAAAGTGGATGGTATTTTGATGGGGATTGCATTGAATGTGTAGATTGCTCTGGGTAGCATTGACATCTTCACAATATTTGTTCTTCCAAGCCATGGAGCATGGAATGTTTTTCCATTTCTTTGTGCCTTCCTCAATTTCTTTCATGAGTATTTTATAGTTTTCTGAGTACAGATCCTTTGCCTCTTTGGTTAGATTTATTCCTAGGTATCTTATGGTTTGGGTGCAATTGTAAATGTGATTGACTCCTTAATTTCTCTTTCTTCTGTCTTGTTGTCGGTATATAGGAATGCCACTGATTTCTGTGCATTGATTTTATATCCTGCCACTTTACTGAATTCCTGTATGAGTTCTAGCAGTTTTGGGGTGGACAAATGGTGTTGGGAAAATTGGACAGCCACATGCAGAAGAATGAAACTGGACCATTTCCTTACACCACACACAAAAATAGACTCAAAATGGTTGAAAGACCTCAATGTGAGACAGGAGTCCATCAAAATCCTAAAGGAGAACACAGGCAGCAACCTCTTCGACCTCAGCCGCAGCAAATTCTTCCTAGAAACATCGCCAAAGGCAAGGGAAGCAAGGGCAAAAATAAACTATTGGGACTTCATCAAGATAAAAAGCTTTTGCACAGCAAAAGAAATAGTCCACAAAACCAAAAGACAACCGACAGAATGGGAGAAGATATTTGCAAAGGACATATCAGATAAAGGGCTAGTATTCAAAATCTATAAAGAACTTATCAAACTCAATACCCAAAGAACAACTAATCCAATCAAGAAATGGGCAGAAGACATGAACAGACATTTCTGCAAAGAAGACATCCAAATGACCAACAGACACATGAAAAAGTGCTCAACATTACTCAGCATCAGGGAAATCCAAATCAAAACCTCAATGAGATACCACCTCACACCAGTCAGAATGGCTAAAATTAACAAGTCAGGAAATGACAGATGTTGGCAAGGATGTGGAGAAAGGGGAACCCTCCTATACTGTTGGTGGGAATGAAAGCTGGTGCAGCCACTCTGGAAAACGGTATGGAGGTTCCTCAAAAAGTTGAAAATAGAGCTACCATATGATCCAGCAATTGCACTCCTTGGTATTTACCCCAAAGATACAAATGTAGGGGTCCGAAGGGGTATGTGCACCCCGATGTTTATAGCAGTAATGTCCAAAATAGCCAAACTCTGGAAAGAGCCAAGATGTCCATCGACAGATGAATGGATAAAGAAGTCATGATATATATTTACAATGGAATATTATTCAGCCATCAAAAGGAGTGAGATCTTGACATTTGCAATGATGTGGATGGAACTGGAGGGTGTTATGCTGAGCAAAATAAGTCAGTCAGAGAAAGACATGTATCATATGACCTCACTGATATAAGGAATTCTTAATCTCAGGAAATAAACTGAGGGTTGCTGGAGTGGGGGGGTGGGAAGGATGGGGTGGCTGGGTGATAGACATGGGGGAGGGTATGTGGTATGGTGAGCGCTGTGAATTGTGCAAGACTGTTCAATCACAGATCTGTACCTCTGAAACAAATAATGCAATATATGTTACGAAAAAAAAAAAGAAGAAGATAGCAGGAGGGGAAGAATGAAGGGGTGAAATCGGAGGGGGAGACGAACCATGAGAGACGATGGACTCTGAAAAACAAACTGGGGGTTCTAGAGGGGAGAGGGGTGGGAGGATGGGTTAGCCTGGTGATGGGTATTAAAGAGGGCACGCTCTGCATGGAGCACTGGGTGTTATGCACAAACAATGAATCATGGAACACTACATCAAAAACTAATGATGTAATGTATGGCGATTAACATAACAGTAAAAAATTTTAAAAAAAGAAAGGAAATAATAAAAGAAGGGATCTCAGAACATCAGATAGGAAAAAGGAAGACGAGAAAGAGCAAAAATATGGGTATATACAATAGATTATCTCATTCTTCATGAATTTTAGCATCATATTTGGTGATAGAAATAGAAATTATAGCAGCATTTGATGGACAAGACAATGATACTTAAAAGTGGAAAAAGGGAAACTAAATGCAAGAAAAGTTTCCATGCTTCACTTAGTAAAATGTTGATAAAAGGAGATTGTTAAGGTCGTGTATGCATATTGTTTTTTTTTTTTTTTTTATATGACAGAGATAGACACAGCGAGAGAGGGAACACAAGCAGGGGGAGTGGAGGAGGGAGAAGCAGGCTTCCTGCGGAGCAGGGAGCCCGATGCGGGGCTCGATCCCAGGACCCTGGGATCATGACCTAAGCTGAAGGCAGACGCCCAACCATCTGAGCCACCCAGGCGCCCCGGTCGTGTATGCATATTGTAACACCCAGAGCAACTACTATAATTCTTCAAAGAGATACACTCAAGCCAGTATAAATGTAATGTAATCCTAAATGTAATCCTAAAAAATATTCAAATAACCTGAGAAAGGTAATAAAAGTGAAACAGAAGTATAAGAATCTGAGGAAACAAGTAGAAAACCAATAATAAAGTAGCAGAATTACACATTAAGATATCAGTAATTACCTTCAATGTAAGTGGTCTAAATACACAATAAGAAGACATCAATTGGCAGAGTGGATTAAAAATAAAATGATCCATCACATTCTCCTCTTAAGACTCTCACTTCAGGGACGCCTGGGTGGCTCAGTCGTTGGGTGTCTGCCTTCAGCTCAGGTCATGATCCCAGGGTCCTGGGTTCAAGCCTCGCATCAGGCTCCCTGCTCGGCAGGAGGCCTGCTTCTTCCTCTCCCACTCCCCCTGCTTGTGTTCCCTCTCTCGCTGTGTCTCTCTGTCAAATAAATAAAATCTTTAAAAAAGAAAAAAAGAATCTCACTTCAAACTTAAAGACATAGGTAAATTGAAAGTAAAAGGATGGGAAAAGATATACTATATAATCAATAAAGTGCAAGAGTAGCTATATTAATACCTTATAAGATAGACCATTTTATAGTACTACCAGAAGTAAAGGAAAAGTAATTGGAAATGAGGAAATATTTGAGATAATGACCAAGAAATTCCTAAAATAAAGATGAAAAACAGCTGTTGGAAATATGTCATACAATACCAAACAGGATACAGAAAAATCATCTTATAGTGAAATTTATCAAAAGCATAAACAAAAAAAATATTCCATATATCTCTATATTATATGATATTTTAGAAAAACAAGATAGAATCTTGTAAAAGCTTATAGAGTGAATGATGATCCCTTCCAAATGAACAAGAATCAAATTATGAACAGATAATCCTCCAAAGACATTGACTGCAAGCGGACAACGGAGTAATATTTTAAAGGAGTTCAAATAACCACTTAGGTGTCCTGGATAACACCAGCTGCATTGCTTGGTGCTTGCTAAATCTCAGAGACAGAAGGTAGCAGGTACACATTTCTCTGATTTCCTGATATCTTGTGGATAACTTGGTCTAAAGCTGATCTGAATGCACTGGATAGCATCTCCTACTGTTATCTCTTTGTATGAGATGACTGCTTCACATCAGATGACAGCAATTTAAAGCAATCGCTGGGAAAAAGTTGCTCAACCTCTGGAGAGCATCAGAGCCTGTGGAAAGTAGAAAAACTTCCTGCTGTGGAAAGGGAGCCATGAGTCCCAAGAGAAATTGTGATTGGGTACACCCTCTGCCCTGTTACAGGGCTATGGGGTTCTTGTTTCACAGAGTCGAAGAATGAATCTCGCGGACACAAAAGGGTGAAGTGAAGTGAAAGTTTATGAAATGAAGGGGAGAGCAGAAAAGAAAAAAAGGCTCTTTAGAGTGAGAGGGGTCCCTAATGGGGTGCCACTGTGGGCTTTCACTGGTAGTCTTTTATTGAGAACTGACAAGGAAGCTCGTGGCCTTGAAATTCTTGTGCCGTCTTGGTTTGAGTAAGGGCTGTTGATAACATGCTTTAATGGCTTACTTCTTCTTTGAGGTCTGGTCATTTTCTGTGATTACAATGTAGCTGCCAAACCAACCAACCAAACAAACAAAAATACTCCCTAACATCCAAGGTCAGGTGGTCTGGTTTGTTCCCTTATCTCTTGTTTTGTGCAGCTCAGCATTTCTCCACATTTGGGATTTCTGTAAGCCTGGTCATGTAGCCCCCCTGTGTAAGCCTTGTCAAGGGACTCAGGGGCCTACTATCTCCCCCTGCCTATACCTTAACCCCTTCCCTACTCAGGGGACAGGACCTGGGCAGAAAGAGCTATACTGGGATTATGAGGAGTGACTAATTGTATACTTTTTAATTAGTGGGGTTTAGGGGTAGCACAAGCCTCCAAGGAATCTGGAAGCAAGGCTTTCAGGACCTTGAGGGGACAGCTGCTGCCAAGATAAGGTTACATTTTTTAAAGATTTTATTTATTTATTTGAGAGAGAGAGAGATGGGGAGAGACAGAAAGCACGCATGCGTGAGAGCTCGAACAGTGGGGAGGGATAGAGGGAGAGGGAGAAGCAGACTCCCCAGAGCAGGACTCATGAGCTCATGACCTGAGCTCATGAGCTGAGCCAAAGGCAGACACTTAACTGACTGAGCCACCCAGGCGCCCCAGTCAAGATAAGGTTACAGTTTTTTTTTTTTTTTTTAGATTTTATTTATTTGTCAGAGAGAGAGAGAGCACAAACAGGGGGAGTGGCAGGCAGAGGGAGAAGCAGGATCCCCGCTGAGCACGGAGCCCGATGCGAGGCTCGATCCCAGGACTCTGGGATCATGACCTGAGTCGAAGGCAGACACTTAACCAACTGAGCCACCCAGGCGCCCCATAAGGTTACTTTTAAACAGTAAGGTGCTAAAGCAGCCACAAGTTCTTTGAGGAAGGTCACGATCTGTATGTTTCAGGTATCTACCTGTGGGCTGCAAGCTGTAACGAGATTTTAATTTAAACTACAGTTCTTTTGCCTTTGTTTTAATTTAAACTACAGTTTAATTTAATCTGGGGTGAAGGCAAGGTGCAGATGTAGCCAGTTTCTGGCCAGGAAGCTTCTAAGATATCAGGTAGCCAAGACTATTTCTCTCTTTATATATTTTGCATACTAACCCCTTACTGGATATATCATTTGCAAATATCTTCTCCCATTCAGAAGGTTGCCTTTTGGTTTTGTTGATGGTTTCCTTTGCTGTGCAAAAGCTTTTTATTTTTACAACTCCACACCAAAAACAACAACAATAAGAAAAACCCTAAACAATCTGGTTTAAAAGATAGACAGAGGATTGAATAGACATTTTTTTTTTTCCCAAAGAAGACATACAGATGGCCAATAAACACATGAAAAGATGCTTAACATCACTAATAATCAGGGAAATGCAAATAAAACTCACAATGAAATACCACCTTACCCCTGTCAGGATGGCTACCATCAAAAAGACAAGCTATAGCAAGTGCTGACAAAAATGTGGAGAAAACTGAACACTTGTGCACCGTTGGTGGGAATGTAAATTGACACAGCCACTGTGGAAAACAGTAGGGAGGTTCCTGAAGAAATTAAAAATAGAAATACCATATGATTCAATAATTACACTTCACCCAAAGAAAACAAAAACACTAATTTGAAAAGATATATGCATCCCTATGTTTATTACACCAATTATTTACAATGGCCAAGGTATAGGAGCAACCTAAGTGTCCATCAATAGACCCATGGGTAAAGAAGATGTGGTACACACACACACACACACACACACACACACACACACATACACTGGAATATTATGTATCCACAAAAAAGGATGAGATCTTGCCTCTTGCAACAAGTTTAATGTGAAATAAGTCAGACGGAGAAAGACAAATACCATATGATTTCACTAATATGTGGAATCTAAAAAACAAAACAAATGAATAAGAAAGCAAATGAAAACAGAATCAGACCTATAAATACAGAGAACAAACTGATGGTTGCCAGAGAGGAGGATGTTGGCAGGATGGGTAAAATGGGTGAAGGGGCATGGAGATACAGGTTTCCAGTTATGGAATGAATAAGTCATGGGAATAAAAGGTACAGCATAAGGAATACAGTCACTGATATTGTAATAGGGTTGTACTGTGACAGATGTTAGCTACACTTGTAGTGAGCATAGCATAATGTGTAGAGAAGTTGAATCACTAAGTTGTACACCTGATACTAATGTAACATTATGTGTCAACTACACTCAAAAAAAGACTGTTCACCTCTGTAACTATTATGTACAACAAACCTACTACTTGAAGATGAAAGTGAAACATTAGCCATTCTAAAAAGCAACCTGACCGTATTTAGCAGAATTGAATATTTATATTCCCTTAAATCCAATAATTTCATGCCTTGTTTATATGTACCAGAAAATTTCTCTCTGGTTTTGCATAAGGTACCATGTAACATTTGTTTATTGACTACATTTGTGGTAGTTAAGGGTTGGAGGCAACCTATGCCTTCATCTCTAGGGTAATAAATAAATTAATATTGTGGATAAAATTCTCTCCAATGCCATGTATTTAGAAACCATACCTAAGATATATCTAAAATAACAAATAAATATTAAAATATAGTTTTACAAATAAAAAGTAAGAAACAGGACAAAAAGGATACATAGCACATTTATTATTATAACTTTAAATTTGAGACAAATAAGAAAATATTACTTTAACAGGGCGTGTCGTTATCTAAGGACACACATCAAACCTTGGTGCCTATTGTGGATTTTATGAAGCATTAGATGTCATTGGAGAGTGTAGATTAAGGAGAAAACTAAAATAAAATAAATTCAAGCAAGAGTATGATTTTACACACACAGATGATGATAATTTCCCATAAACTGAAGTGTTTCAAAAATTAAGATCTGTGCAACTGTCATCCTCTCAATCAATCAATAAAAATTTTTAATTTCTTTAAAAATAGGTTATGACTTCAATAAGATTTTTATCAATTTCCAAAGGGAAAAAAACTTAGAGCAGAAAATTTTGCATTGTGACTTTCTTATGAATTTAATAATCGGTAAAGAAACCTTAATTTTGTATAAAAAGATATCCACATTCAAATTAAGGGTAATCATGCTTCATTTAATCAAATGATAGAAAATTATCTGAAGGGTTATGTTGAAATTAGACTACTGATCTTGCTGATTTTGTTTTTTCTTAGTTTACTAGTGTTAAAATATTGCCTAAATCATGTTATATCTTGTACTTGTTAAATTACACATCTAATACTATCCAAATTAACCTAACTCCCCTTCAATTTCTTACCTATTTATTAAGAAAATATGAGCATATACAAAAGGGAAATGGTATAATGGAATAAAAATGTCTTTGGACTCCGTAATACTGGGATTCAAATAACAGGTTCACCTCTACCTTAAATGCATAATGTTGAAAGTGTAATTAGAAGTTTCTTCTTACATGAAATGGAAATCATATGTAATTGAGTGATTGCAAACATTAGCTGAGATAACATACAAAATACCTAAAAGAATATCCCGCTAGAGAATGAATCCCTTACTCTCCTTACGAATGACAGCATGATGCCAAAACACTTACAGGTGATTCAGATGCCATTTTTGACGTAATATGAGTGCTAAAGTGTGAAACTTACAAAACAGTGAATATTTGTGTTAAAAACTGGTAAACTAAAATATTTGTTTTTTTTAATTTTGTCATCCATGTGATGAACTTAGCACCTTCTTATTTTCCATTTTTTTTTTAATGTAAAGAGTATATAGATCTGTTCTGTAAAGTACCAGTCTGAAAAGGTTTTTTTGTTTTGAATTTTTATTTGTTTTATTTTCTTGTCTTCCTTCCTTCCTTCTGTCCTTCCTTCCTTCCTTCCTTCCCCCATTCCTCTTCTTCTACTTATTCTTCCTGTTCCTCCTCCTCCATTTCCCCCACTTTCTTCTTATTTCTCTCATTTTTAAAAAAGAAATGTAGACCAAGTCTTTCATTTATTTTATGATAATCTGATTTCCCCCTGTGACACATGAGGAGA
Organism: Neomonachus schauinslandi; assembly: GCF_002201575.2. Taxonomy (NCBI): domain Eukaryota; kingdom Metazoa; phylum Chordata; class Mammalia; order Carnivora; family Phocidae; genus Neomonachus; species Neomonachus schauinslandi. The sequence goes on along the minus strand of NC_058403.1, from coordinate 98,021,271 downwards.
ATGAGATTCCAAAATCTATACAATAATTTTCCAAAAGTTTTTAAATCAATTTTTTAAAGACTAGAGGCAAAGCTAAACACAAGGCTTTGGATTATAAATCTACTACTTGTCAGGAATATTGCATAGATGAAATATTGCTACTATTGCATTACTGAATTATTGAATGTTGCTGCTATTATTTAATTTTTCCACTTGCATATCTTTATAAATTCTTTAAATGACTTTTTCATAGTCATCTGGCTTGTTTATTTTAGGCAGAAAGAACAATTTATTAAGTTTTATATCAGGTGATCATGTATAATATCATAATTCATTTTAACTTTTAATATGGCATCTGATTTTTTAAAATGGCCACTATATTTTCCTTACTGTATTATTAATGTAGAAATTATCCTGAAGCTAATCTAGTTACATTAAAGTTTTAGATAGCCCTTGGTGCTTGGAATAAACAGTCTATATACTATGTGATTCATACAAAGCCTAAGACTATCCATAGAGTGTCTATTATAAAAAGGATTATTTGTAATAAGAATGCTGCCCATCAGCCTACTAGCATACCATTAATATGCAGGATTAAAGCATAGCATTGATACTCTGGAAACTGCTAGTCTAAAAAAAGTAGACATAAATGAAATGTAATTTATAATCATGCATTTTCAATTCCACCTCAAAGTTTTTAAAGGGAAAAGTGAAAATTTTTGTCTTTCTTTTTGAAAGGACTTATGCAAGAATAGAAGTAGATGATGCTCTGATTTGTTAGAAAACTCTGAATTTTGAAAAACTGGTAGAATGTAAACTTGAAAAAAAAGAAAAATATGTATTCTAAAGATAAGGATTTGTTAAAATTTGGAGAGTGTGGATCACTTACACTACTTATCAATCTATCCTCAGAGTGGAACACCACAATAAATCACAGAATTTTTCCTGTTGTGTGAATTCTCAAGACAAGTTATATTTTAAGGAGAACTTCAATGCTATTTCATCTCACTTATTTCTTCTCTTTTCAAATTTTACCTTTATGATTGATAAGTTAAAATATAATATCAGCATACAGAGAGGAAAAGGATTAGAAATGGTATTTGCATTTCACTGAGACAAAGTAGCATTTACCTATTTTAACTCTACTAATCTATTTTAAAGTCGATTATTCTCACTTTGTATTTATATGCTCAAAGCAATTTTAAATGAAATATTTTAAAGACATCAATATATTCAAGTGACTATGAGCTACTCTAAATAACTGAATATTTAATTATGGAAAATACAAAATTTTGGAGAGATTGGAGCTGAATTTGACTTTTGTTTCCCTCTGAACCTCACAATTTCTCTGCCTATCCAAAACTCTGTGGATGTCCCATGGCATTAGAATATTAGAATCAGTGTATCCTAGAAAAATCTGGGATCTTTTGACTCAAATGTGTTCTCTGGGGATCTTTTGACTCAAATGTGAAATGTCAACACAATGAGGACTGTGGGGACACGAGTATGTGGGCTGGGCACTCCCCAACCCTAAAGCCAAAGAGTAAGGAGACCCAGGTACACAATTCTAGTGCCCTAGTAAGTGAAAGGCAGCCGACCTAAAGCTGCATGGCCACACAGGGATGGAGGATGCTTTTCATGCCAAATGCTCATGGGTAGGTGATATGGCACCAGCCAGGCCTAAAACCCCAAAACCAACATAAACATATAACAAACCTAAAATTTCTAGATAACAAGATAGAAACTGCAGTTAAAGCAATATTAATACAGGGCAAGGAAAACAGAGTCATTGGTGTTGACAAGCAGCAACTTGAGTGATGACAAAAAATTAGTAGATTCAAATGCAGCACACATATGGAAAGCACTTATTTTAGAACTAGGAAATATAAAAAAGATATTATTTCCCAGTGAACAGTTTAGTAAATGAATTGAGGAATATATAATCATTGTTTGGCCTAAAATATCAAATCGAAAGAAACATTTTAAAGCACAAGAGGAAAATAGTTTGCTAAGTCAGGGACAAAAAGCACAATAGGAAAAAGTGGAAACGATACAAAGTGGCAATTCACAGAGGAACAGCCAAATGGTGAATAAGCATATGAAAAGACACTCAAACTAATTAGTAGTCACCAAATGCAAATTAAAGTACAAACATTGAACATTTTATACCCATAAGATAGGCTATTTTCAAAATTGAGATAAACCTACTACAGTTGAAGAATTAGAGAAAATTTAGCTTACATACAACTGATGGTAATGTAAATAATTATAGCAATTTTAGAAGCAAAATGATGACTTCTATTAAAAAATAAAGATGCGGGACGCCTGGGTGGCTCAGTCGGTTAAGCGTCTGCCTTCAGCTCAGGTCATGATCCCAGGGTCCTGGGATCGAGTACCGCATCAGGCTCCCTGCTCCTTGGGGAGCCTGCTTCTCCCTCTGCCTCTGCCTCTCTCTCTCTCTATCTCTCATGAATAAATAAATAAAATCTTTTAAAAAAATAAATAAATAAATAAAAATAAAAATGCATATAGACTCTGAGCTATCATTCCTATTTCTGAAAATCTATCTCATAGGATTAATTCTATAGAGCTAATATATGTATAAAGTTGTGTATTGCAACATTGCTCAGAGAAGAAATAGGAAGGAAACATGAATACCCTTCAATTTGTCAGTCTCAAATTTAGAAAGTCTCAAGTATACTACAAAGCATATTTTATCCCTGAACCATTTGAGAGGAAGTTACTGACCTAATGCCCTATCATTCCTGAATAATTTCATATGTATTCTCTACAGTGACATTCTCTTCCAGTCTCACAAACTTTGAAACTGTCAAACTTTGAAAATTAACATTGATATATTATTAATATCTAATCCTCTAACTTGGTTCAACTTTTACTAGTTGTCTCTATGTTCTTTATTGCTCAAGAATCCAGTTCAGAACAATGTGTTAACATTTTGTTAAAACGTGTCTTTAACTTCTTTTAATCTGACATAGTTCTCCAGCCTGTTCTTGACATCCTCTATCCTGACACTCCAAGATTACCGGCAAAATATTTTGTAGATTGTCCCAATTTGGGATTTTTCTCATTGCATCCCATCTGTAGGCACATGATTCAGATTTATCCGATTATCAATGTTAAATTTAATCACTTAATGAAGGTGGTATCTGCCAACCTTCTCTTTTGGAATATTACATTTTCCCTCTGCCATTAATTAATAATACATGGGAAGGTAATTGGAGACTACATAAATATTCGATTTTTTTTCAAATTTCAATGTATATGTTTTTTTATTTACATCATCATAGAGTTATTCTATGAGTCATAATCTGTTCCTACCTGTGTTAGTGTCTGAGGACTGTTGTAAAAAAAAAAAAGGACCAGAAGGAAGGTGGTTTAAACAAGAAAAATTTATTCTCTCACAGATTTGGAGGTTAGAAGACCAATATCAAGCTTTTATAAGGGCCATGCTCCATCTGAAAGCTCTAGGGAAATACCTTTCTTGTTTCTTCCTTCTTTTTCTCTCTTTGTTTTAAATTTTATCTTATTATGTTATGTTAGTCACCATATATTACATCATTAGTTTTTGATGTAGTGTTCCATGATTCATTATTTGCATATAACACCTGGTGTTCCATTCAATATGTGCCCTCTTTAATACCCATCACCAGGCTAACCCATCCCCCCACCCTCCTCCCCTCTAGAATGCTCAGTTTGTTTCTCAGAGTCCATAGTCTCTCATGGTTCATCTCCCCCTCCAATTTCCCCCCCTTCATTTTCCCTTCCTACTTCTTAACTTCTGTTTGCTATGGCAATTCTTGGGATTCCTTAGCTTATAGGTGCACCAATCCAATTTCTATCTCTCTCTTTACATGGCCTTCATTGAATGTATCCCTGTGTGGCCTCTTCTCATAAGGACACTAGTCATTGGATTTAGGACCCACCTTGAGCCAGTATGAGTTCATCTTAACTTAATTATCTGTGCAAAGGCTCTATCCAAATAAGGTCACATTCCGAGGTTCTGGGAGGACATAAATTTGAGGGACACTATTCAACCTACTACACTATTATAATTTCTTTTGGTGTTTGTATGTCCCAGATTTGGCTGGTAGGAATCTGTCAAGCTGAATTTTGTGTCCTTTTGACATGTCCTCACTATATTTTGAGCATTTCCTTACTTTCTGGTATAATAAGATGTTCCAGGGTCATTTGTTATTTTCATTGTCTTAGGCCTGGAATCTACTATTTCTCCAAGTATCCTTGGTTCCTTTTAGTAGAAAACAGTATTCAGAACCTAAGATCTAACAGTGGATGTTAGAGAACATGTGTGAGTACACATGCAGATTCTTTCTTCACTTAGCTTGAGCTCAGATCCCTCCACTCGTACCTCCTTTAGGTTGCCTTTAGAGCAGAGGTACTCTTCATCATGTGGTTGGCCACCTCTCGATGTAGAGCTCTCATACTATGCAGGGGTACAACAGGCAACACGGCGCCATCCCTCACCAGGGATGCCCTCCTCACTATCCCTGTGCTCCAACATCTTTCTCTGGGCCACCATAGCTTCCTTCCTTCCCTTGACACAATCACTTTGCTTAGCTCCACCTGATGGTTTTGGACAGATTTGTTTAAGGAAGGAAGAAGAGAAATAAGAACTCTCCTTTATTTTTAATAATTTCATTATTTTCTATTTTATTTAAAATGTAAATGAAGAAACAGTTCCACTTTGTAAATCCTCACAATTTTACCTTTGTTTTCTATGATCTTATATCCTTCCTTTGGATTGTTTCCTTACTTGTTTTTCAGTTAAATCTGAGATAGAAAAATCACTCATTAAATCTTAGCCTTTTTTCTTTTTACTATATACATTTTAGACTATTTCCTTCTAACAACACTTTCCCTGAATCAGTTCATTTTATTGTAGTTTTTATTTCTAAGTGTTTATTAATTATAACTAAGATCTATTCTTTCAACTAAAAAATATGGGGTTTTTTGGTATGGATGGAGGTTTGTTTTTTTTTTCTTTTCTTACTGACTCTAACTTCTTTGTATTGTGGTCAGAAAATCTGTTCTAAATGATGCTGTTTCTTAGAATAGTGCTGAGCCTTGTTTCATGAAATATTATACAATCAGTTTATAAAATATTCCAGGTGTGATGGAAAATAATGGGTATTTTCTAGCTGTTGGGGACAGAGTTCTATCAGATCCGACTAATTGTGTTTTGCAAGCATACTATATATATATTTCTTCTTTGATTTTATTGTCAATAATTGAAAGAGTTCTGTTCACATGTCTTACCATGATAAGGATTTGTCAACTTTTCTTATAGTTCTCTCAAAATTTGTTCTATTTTATTATTTACTACTCCCTCTTTTTCTACAAATATTTTATATTTTAAAGTTTATTTTGTGTAATTATATTATAGATATACCAGATTTCTTTTGCTTCACATTTGCTTTTTATGTCTAATTCCAGACTTTGATTTAAATCTATCTTGTGCTTTCTATTTATCTTTTATGCATAGTAAATAGTTAGATTTCTTAAAAGCTGATTTGGTGATCTTTGCCTCTTTTTTTATATATATACTTTTTAAAATTGAAGTTGGATGACTTGTCATAAGTAAACATACTTTTGTTCCCAATACAAAGATATAGATTAATACCCTTGTTCTCCTTTTCACCACTACTCTCCACCTTTTGTCACTGCTTTGTGCTCCCCAAGGATGGCCAGTACTCTTGACTTTTAACACTATAGATTGCTTTTGCCTCTCTGACCACTATATAAGTAAATTCAAACAGGGCATACCCATTGTTTTCCCTCAACATTATGTTTGTGTGATTCATACATGTTATTGACTATATTTATAATTGTTCATGTTACTAATAAATGGCGTTCTAATGTATGAATATATCACAATTTTTTTATCCATTTCATTTTTGATAAACATTTGGATAGTTTTGACTTTATTAATTGTGAAGAAAATGTAAGTTAAAATAGTAATAATCAATCTTCATTCATCCTCAAGGAAATGCACATTAAAACTGCAATGTTTTATACCACTACATCCCCTCCAGAATGAATAATGAATGAATGAATGAATGAATGAATAGGTGGATAGATGAAAAATTGACAATACTATATACTATTAGTAAGAGTATACTTTATTACTATTATACTGATACAACTGCTTTGGAAAATTGCTTAGTACTCTGCTATTTACTAAAGTTGAATGTAATATATCCAGAGCTGAGCCAGCAGTTGTACCCATAGACTATACCCAAGAGAAAGGTAGACTCATTCACCAAAACACATGTATAAAGAAATGTATTTTCTGATTTGCATAAGTTTTTACAATTTTATAAACCTACTCTTACTTCTTGAATCTGAAGCCGATTGTTGAAGTCAATTTTCCAGGGTTCATCACCTGTAATTTTTTTTTACAGTGAAAAACTAATGTTTTTGTCTTTTGACATCTCTTGTCACAGTCAAGAAATTTGTTATCATTCTGATCATTGTTTCTTTATAGTTAATTTCCACTTTTCTCTGGCTATTTTAAGAACAATTGCTTTATATTTGGTGTTCCACTGTGTTTATATGTCACAATATATTGTTTTTATTATTATTTTTGCATACAGTGTGCATCCTTGATCTATAGATTCATCTACCAAACAAATTCTAAAAAATATTATTTCTTAAATGTTGCCTCTACTCCATTCAATTTCTTATTAAGGGATCAAATTTATTTTATTCTTTTCCATATTCTTTTTTTGACCTTTTCCAACGTATCTCTTTCATGCTGTGTTTTAGGTATATTTTTAAGATCTATCTTCCACTTCTGTTTTTCTCAAATGAGTTTATTTGATATTTAATTCATACTTTAAAAAATTCAATAATTTTATTTCTCATGGTTGCATATTTAAATCTACCTATTAATTCATAGTAATGTCTCTTAATCACTTAGCAACTGTGTGCTTTATATTTTAAATATTTCATATATTCAGTTATAAAGTCTACATCTGATAATTCCAAAAAATGCTCCTTGTGGAGAGGAACTAAAACTATTGTTTTTGGTTGTTGTCATTTTTTTGGCTAACTGACACAAATAATGCATTATCTTTATGATTTTCAGTTTTTTGCGTTATCATGACCTGAGTATCCTGTAGACCTAAATGAGGGAAATTTTTCTCTAGAGATGTGCTTTTGCTTTTTCTGGTAGCACCAACAATCTTAGTTCAGGTCCTCTTGAGAGTCTGCAAAAGACTCAAGCTCTGTTTCCCCACACTGAAATTCACAGTGCTGACAATCTGATGGTAGGGATGATGTTGACATCTGTCATTGAGGCAGTCTTCTCATCACCTGCACTTATTATTTTAGCCTCCCATTGATGATTGGTTTCCATCTTAAGGAGTGTGAACATGTATGTCTGTGAAGAGGAGTCAGCCCGTGAATTCTCCTTCTTTTAACATTAGCAATTTCTCAAAATGTGTGTACATAATTCCAAAAAAAAAAAAAAAGTAAAAACAGCTCATAAAGTGGTCTTTTAAGTAAATGCATATAAATTAAATGCTGACTAGATTAAAGATTTGAAGAAGGTGCATTTAAAGAACTTAAGAGAATAGGTGGTATGTGCATGTGACAAAACCTGTGAAGACTCTTGGTGAGAGATGGCATGTTGGTAAATACTGCTCTAGTTCATGCTCATTTCTTTGTCCTGGTGCACCGCCATATTTTATGTATGTCCTGTTTAGTCAGTCTATCCTCGCTCCCTTATTGATATTGTCTGTTTCTGTTTTTTATATTCTATGCAAGTCAATGTCAAGATGGTGACTTAGATTACATTTGAATGCCCTAGTGTCTATCACAATCCCATAAATAGCATAAATATTCATTTAGCTGAATATGTCATGAATAGTTTCCTAACAAAATAATCTGATATTGGATATTCTCCACTAGAATTCACAATTATAGACAGATGCTGATCATCTGTGTTTCCCCTACAACTTCCATACAAACCAAATATTTGATGTTAAATAGAAACGTTGAAGGATTAAATTACTTCTGTAGTTATTAATGATGAGACACATTGTATCCCCCATGACTTGTATGTTGATGACATAAATGTCTTTGCGTTTTCTGCATGAATAACCTCCTACAGCCTAGAAACTGGACACAGTCCTTGGCATGGCTGTATCAACCACTACTGGCAAACACTAAGTTCTAGCTCATAAAAAACTCATCATTTTGATCTATGTCCTTTATCTCTATGCTAATTGTATTGCACAACATATTGATTTATCTCCCTAAGAATAACAAGCATGCATTGGTTTGGAAGTGTTCTAATATTAGAATTAGCAATCTTATTGTCTGGATTCCATAGTGTTTTGTTCTGTATACGCATTCTGTGGTTTGCAGTATTCTAAATCTTGAAATTGTTCTATAATGATCCATGTAAAATATTTCAAAATAAATTCAAAATTTTAATCCATTATTATTCATACACAGTTTAAAAGGTTTTTTTCTGATCTAAATATCTTTTTAATTATATTTATTTCTGCAGATAGTCATGGCTATGGTGATTGACAGTAATATGATGACTCCTTGAATAAATAGAAATTTAAGGACCTGTTTAAAGTATGAGATTCTTTACATAGATATGTTTTCACTGCCCATATTTACAAAATCTCCTAAAAATAAACCAGTCAAAAAAGTAATAAGTCTCCAGATTTTATAAAATAGATTTTGGAAAACTTCTAAATCATATTGTCTATGACAATAGTTCCCTGCAAAAACACATACTTTATTTTCCTAATTTAAACATAAGTTAAAGAAAAGTTTCTTTTTTAATTCACTTTTTGATATTAGCCTAGTTAGACATTTGCACTGTGAAAACATTCTACTTAACTAGTACAGATGAGGTCTTTAAGGACCGGGCAGTGGGCTGGAAAGTCATTGTAAACTAAAAGGTGATCCAAAGACCACGTCACAACTGTTCCTGTTAATTTATCAGTGAGAAAAATAAGAGGTAAGTGTGGATTATATTTGAATTTTATGTTTTTTAGTTTTTATACTTCTAGTAATTAATCTTGGATAGTCTAATATGAAATTAATAGAATCCAAATGGTATTTTTAAAACAATTTAGGCATTTTGACATCTGTTATTTATGCCACAGACATTTGGCAAATTGTTCTATCTCTTGGGACATGTCATTTATAGACAAGAGTTTAGTCATGGTGCTCAATACATAGGAAAACAAAAGGATTGCTAATTGTTCTCTATAATGTCAGCTAAATAAATACAGTTTGTTAATACTTTAAGCACAACAATGAGATGTTTTATCTTTTATAGAGTATAGTTAGTTTGATAATATGATTGTAACAACAATGTAAATGATTCTCAACAGTTAGGGAAAGGATTTTTCCATTTATTGGACAACAGTGAATCCATACATATATACATATGTATATGTATCTACATACACATGTATATATGCAAACAGTAATGTTGAAATGGAAGCTTAAGAAGTAACTGTGAAGAAAAAAATAATAATATCTGCATAGTCAAATTTATGTTAAATAAAGGTGTCACTATATCTCCCCGGTATAACAGAAATGAGGATTCAATCAGATTAACAAATGGGTAAATGTCAATCCGGAAATTGTAGACAAAACCCTTTGCTTAGTGAATTCACAGTGGATTAATTGCACAATGATGAAGATATGTCTCCAAGTCAAATCTACTGAAACTTTAAAATTTAATAGTTTCCAAATTATTCCAGAGATTATGTCTCTCTGTTTTTGACCCATAGCAGAATATTCTGGAGAAGATGACAATGATATTTTGGTCTTCTAAGAAATATTTTAACACACCACATAGAAGGTCCTTTTTAGCCATAGCTTTCAATAAGTCTGGAATTAATTTAGTAAACTCATGATTATCGTGATGAAAGCCTCAGTTCACTGTCCTGTGGTTTAACACCAAGCTATTTTGGAGCTATCCAGTCATCTAGAGTATTTCTGCAAAGCTCTTACAGTGTTGGAATTTCTATTCTTCTATCCTATTTTAAACCTACTTTTTAAAAAGATAATCTAGAATGTGGATGTGTCATTTTGATTGTGTTCTGTATGTGGACCTTATTTGAGTTTGATGGACTACTGGCAATTTTGCCAGAGAGCATGTAGAATGACCCTTACCGAATTTCATGCTAATTCTACTTCTTGAGTAGGCATTATGCTACCAATCTGGTGTCACTCTTCGGGGTTTCTCTAAGTAGTAGTTAAATGAACAAACAAACAAACAAAATATTGGTTTACTCATAAGCACAGAAGGAAAGCACATTCTACAAGTAATTAGTCAATGGTCTATTCCCTAAGAAAAAGATATTTTTATAGTTTCCGTGTCATTGCTACAATAAAGCATCTAAATTGAACATTGATCTCATTTATTCTTATATTCAAGGGCATATCTACTCTTTCAAGGAAAGCAATATGTATCACCACAATTTATCTCAGATTTGCTTGATGATTTTATTCCTTATTTTTGAAAAATTATTCTCTTGTGCAAGTGAATTGGTGTTCAGTGTCTCTGGCTTCTTTCAGAATTCACTTTTATTTTATTTCCTTTTTCTTTTACTTTCAGAATTCACTTTTATTTTTTTCCTTTTCCTTTTAAATATCAGCTCTATATTCTGTCCTCATCTCATTCTGCCTGTCTTTCCAGAAGAAAAAAAAATTAAAGGATAAAGAAAGAACATGCTTACTTTGTGTAGCTTCTTAATATTTCTACTATAATAAGAAGGATTCATATCACTTATATTTTTTGGAGAAAAAATGCATAACTAGAGAACAGATGGTACAGTTAATATCCAAGATTAAGTGTTTTATTCACAAAGAATTTGTGGACAATTTTTGCATGCTTTTTCTAACTTTCTGGCATTTCACCCCTAATTTGCTTAGCAGCAGTTCAGATGTAGTAGAAAGTTTTGTGTGACAGTATCATTTGTTGAAACTCACATAAAGAGGAGTTAAAGTTCATTGAAATAATTCGAGGGAAAAAAAGTTAAAAGTCAGATAATTAACAACTATAATAAAGCCATTAACTCTGCAAAGACAGCCTCCTACTGCAGAGAAGATTAAATTTATATCTAAAAAATATTTACATTTATCTTTATTTTTAATTGGTGAGGATTCAGTTGACAAGTTTTCTGACGTTTAACATTCTTTTTATAGAAATAGATTCATCCCATTCACTAGAGTTGACTCATAGAAATTGAGTTACTTAACTCAGGATATTACATATAATTTTAAACCTCTCAAAAAATAAGGATTAGGAGAAATGAAAGAAATAGGTGCATAGTGAAGCACCTGAAGAAGAGGGTAGGATGCAAATGAAGGCTGAAAGAGTCACTATAAATCCCTACAGATTAAATAATTCATTCCATGACCACCAAATATTTTGTGGTTTTGTGTACATAACTTTTTCTGATCTCCTTCTTTACACTGAGACTACATATTCAACATAAAGAGGAATAAGTATAAATTAATTTTGCATATTAACCAGATTCCTCATAGTCTGTAGCAATGTTATGGAACACTAAATCCTTTATAAATTATTTTACACAATTACTAATGTTCTCTTTTTAAAAAAGCAGAATCGTTCTTCATTTTTAATGCATATGTTAATACATTATTTTATTTTTTCAGCTTTATTGAGATATAATTTACATGTAACTGTGTAAGTTTAAAATGTGCAATGTGTTGCTTCAATACACTGATATATTGCAAAATGATTACCAGTATAGGATTGGCTAACACTTTTGTCATAATACATAATTGCCATTTCATTTTTGTGGTGAAAACATTTAACATTTACTCTCAGCAACTTTCAAGTACATGATACTGTATTATTAACTATAGTCACCAGGCTATACATTAGACCTCCAGAACTTATTCATCTAACTGAAAGTTTGCCTCTTTGACCAACATCTCCTCATTTCTGCCCCCCTCAGCACCTGGTGACCAAATTCTGATCTCTGTTCTATAAGTTTGCCTCTTTCGTATTCCACGTATAAGTGAGATCATGCAGTATTTGTCTTTATCTGTCTGACTCATTTCACTTAACGTAATGCCTTCAAGGTCCATCCATGTCTCAAATGTCAAGATTTCTTTTTTTCTCATGGCTGAATAATATTCCATTGTGTGTGTGTGTATGTGTGTGTGTGTGTGTGAGAGAGAGAGAGAGAGAGTGAGAGCATGTGTATATACTACATCTTCTTTATCTATTCATCCATTGATGGACATTTTGTTTTAAAAATACAAGCAAGATAGATACAGGTGGAAAGTATAAAGAAAATCAATCTCCTATTACAACAATCTCCATTTCCAGTCACTCTCAAAAACTAATTCCTTTAAAAGCTTCTATTTTAAGTTTGTGTGTTGATTATTCCCATAACTCTAAATCATATGCTGATGACTCTATTTTGCCTTATCATTTAAACAACAGATACATTGATAGCCCATTCCAAAAAATGACAATTTTGTTTGCTTACACAACTCCCATTTAGCTTTCTTTCATTTTTATAATTATATTGCTATTTTATTATGTTCATTTAAAAAATTTATATTCTGCACTTCCATATAGTCATATCATGACTCTACATCATAGAACGTGAGAGTATGAGATCTTATGTCTTTTTCCACCCTTTTCCTCCTCTTCTGTATCCTAATCTCTCTAAATGATACCTTTATCTTTTCATTGACAAATCTTAAAATATTTGTATTATGTTTTATAGTCTTAATACTCAGTTGGTTAATTATACGAAGCTAAATCCAAATAACTTGAAATGCGGTGGTATAAGGCCTCATCCTCTCATCCCCATCCGGGCCAACTCTACAAGACAGAGTTCAAAGCTCCCCATCTGTTTCACATAAAACTCAATCAGGTATCAGAAGTGGTCAGAATAAACAAGTGCTAAGATGAGATTTTGGCACAGAATCACCCCCTGCCCAACTCTGGCATGAGGATGACATATCTAGTGGTAGCTGGAGCACAGATAGCTCCTGTCAAAAAAAAGAAAAAGAAAAAGAAGAAAGAAGAAAGAAAGAAAGAAAGAAAGAAAGAAAGAAAGAAAGAAAGAAAGAAAGAGCAAGCACTTGTTAAAGTTTTCACTGTTGTAAACTGAGGTGGCCCACCTGGAGCAAAGCACTGCACTAGCTCATGCATTTGGGGCATTGTAGGGAAGGGGGAAATGCAGTTATAAGGACTTTAGAATTGTGTTGCCACTTTTAAGCTCAACTGAGTTTTAGGGAAAAGATAACAAAAAGATGAGAGTGAAAAGTAAATTGTTCATTGAAAGTGAACTGTGAAAGATGTCCTTGGTCTCATATAAAGAGGTTTCCATCTCCTGTAGCTAGCAAGCAGAGAAAGGAGAGGGTCAGGACTAGAAATTTATTTTAAGAGTAGCTAAGCTCCAGAGATGGTTAAATGTCCAATGAAACCTGGTTTGTTTGGCCATGATTCAGGAAAAACAGAATCCTAATCATGGCATGGGAATATTTGGATCGATGCCTCCAAATCTTGAAACCCTAGATTCCCTGAACCATCTACTTCTATTCTTTATTAATGGACAATAAATAGAACTCTCTCCTGAAAAGCAACACACTCTTCCTCATAATCTGCCTTCATCTTCCCTCCTGGACATTTGGCCATTAATTCTAGTTAAGTCACGACAGACACTGGGCAGAGGAGTGCTGAGCCAGGTGACAGAAAAGGGACAGTAACATGAAAGGCTTGTAAGAATGAGCCAACAGGTGCTGTCAGGGCCCTGGAGAGTACACACATTCCCAGTTCTGAGGGTGCTAAATAAGGCAGTCAGAACATCAATTATGATAAAATATACCGATCTTTCTTAACTTATGATGGGGTTATATCTGATAAACCCATTATAAGCCACTTTGGAAAACAGTATGGAGGTTCCTCAAGAAGTTAAAAATAGAGCTACCCTACGACCCAGCAATTGCACTACTAAGTATTTACCCCAAAGATACGGATGTAGTGAAAAGAAGGGGCGCATGCACCCCAATGTTCATAGCAGCAATGTCCACAATATCCAAACTGTGGAAGGAGACGAGATTGCCCTTCAACAGATGAATGGATAAGAAGATGTGATCCATATATACAATGGAATATTACTCAGCCATTAGAAAGGATGGATACCTACCATTTGCATCAACATGGTTGGAACTGAAGGGGATTATGCTAAGTAAAATAAGTCAAGCAGAGAAAAACAATTATCATATGGTTTCATTCATATGTGGAACATAAGGAATAGCACAGAGGACCATAGAGGAAGGGAGAGAAAACTGAAGGTGAAGAAATCAGAGAGGGAGACAAACCATGAGAGACTCTGGACTCTGGGAAACAAACCGAGGGTTTCAGAGGAGAAGAGGTTGAGGGGATGGGGTAACTGGGTGAAGGGTATTAGGAGGGTACATGTTGTGATGAGCACTGGGTGTTATACGCAACTATTGAATCATTGAACACTACACCAAAAACTAATGATGTACTATATGGTGGCTAACTGAACACACACACACACACACACACAAAATATATATATATATACCTCATTAAGTCTAAAATGCATTTAATACACCTAACCTACTGAGCATCATAGCTTACTTAGCCTAACCTACCTAAAACGTGCACTTAGCTTACAGTTGGACAAAATCATCTAACACAAAGCCTCTTTTAGAAGAAAGTACTGAGGGCGCCTGGGTGGCTCAGTTGGTTAAGCGACTGCCTTCGGCTCAGGTCATGATCCTGGAGTCCAGGGATCGAGTCCCACATCGGGCTCCCTGCTCGGCAGGGAGTCTGCTTCTCCCTCTGACCCTCCTCCCTCTCATGCTCTCTGTCTCTCATTCTCTCTGTCTCAAATAAATAAATAAAATCTTTAAAAAAAAAAAAAAAAAGAAGAAAGTACTGAGTATCTCATGTAATTTATTGAATACTGTACTGAAAGTGAAAATAAAATGGTTTTATGGGTACAGAATGGTTTTAAGTTAGTGGATGATACCCTCATGATCGTGTGGCTTACTGGGAGCTGTAGATCACTGCTGCTGCCCAGCATCAGAAAGAACATCATACCACATATTGCTAGCCCTGGAAAAGATCAAAATTCAAAATTCAAAGTACAGTTTCTATTGAATGTATATTGCCTTCACACCATCATAATGTCAAAAATATCCTAAGTCAAAACATTGTAAGTCTGGACCATCTGTATTGATTTGGGAGAACTCCTCCAGGATATGAGACTTAACACCCTGGCAAAGATGTTGAGAGATGGTGTAAACATGCTTCTGAGAAGATTCCTACATGCATGAGAAAAAGCAATTGTCCACCTTAAGGGAGGTAAAATGTTAGATTCACAAAGGTAAATAAAGCAAGAAATGATTAAAAGGCTCAGAGAACTTGACACAACAACTGTGTGATGGTTATTTCTATGTGTCAACTTGAGTGGGACATGGCGTGCCCGGATATTTGGCTAAATACTACATTTTCCAATTTGTTACAACCTAGCTTCTTAATAGGTTCTCCCAAATGGGAGGCACCAGGCGGAGGGGGGAGGGGAGGTTGTAGATTGAAACAAAGAAGGCAAGCAGGTACTTTCTTTTTTTTTCCTGCTCTGGTAGACATTCCTCAGCATCTGAGGACAGATAGGCTCCTGTCTCAGCTTGCATAGTCTCTCCCAGAATTTTTGAGTGTGTCTGTGAGAGTGTTTCTGAATGAGATTAGTACTGAATTGGTAGACTGAATAAAGCAGATTGCCCTGCCCAAGTAGGTGAGGCTCATCCAATCAACTGAGGGCCTAGATAGAACAAAAAGGCAGAGGAGGGGAAAGGCCACTGTGCCTGTTGAACTCTAATACTGGTCTTCTCCTGCACTGGAACTGGAATTTACACCAGGGCTCTTGTGGTTCTTAGGCCTTTGGATTTGACTAGATTTACACCACCAGCTTTCCTGAGAGAGATAGCAGGTTGATAAAGAAATTGAGGGACAGAGATGCTAAGTGATCAAATTCACACAAGTACAGTATGTACTAAAACTTGAGCCTCACAGTCTGGCTTAAATATGTGAGCTTATAACTACCTCAGTACAGCTCCTTTTTATTTGTTTGGTTTACCACTTTTTAAAGAAATAAATTAGGGACGCCTGGGTGGCTCAGATGGTTGGGCTTCGACTTCAGCTCAGGTCATGATCTCAGGGTCCTGGGATCGAGCCCCGCGTCAGGGTCCCTGCTCAGCGGGAAGCCTGCCTTTCCTTCTCCCTCTACTGCTCCCCCTGCTTGTACTCTCTCACTCTCTCTGTCGAATAAATAAATAAAATCTTAAAAAAAATAAAAAATAAAAATAAAGATTCTCTAAATTTAAAAAAAAGAAATAAATTAAAATTCTATTCTCAAATGTTTCTTCATTTTTTAACCTAATAATATCTCTACTCTTTGGTTTCTTGGATTATTTTGGAAACTACCCCCAAATTAAAATGATAACTCTCTATTTTCCAAAACTATTGTTTCCCTGATTTCAAATTTGAATAATCTTAAGTGTCTTCTGCTGCCCTCCAAGGAACTAAAGTTAATAGTGAATTACTTTGTAATAACACCTGCTGATTATACTTGAATCCTGTGATGCATGGCACCAAGAAGTACTGATCATGAACAGTGCCAAAGGTTTTGGCTTGTACTTTTTAACATATTTTCTTGACTCTACGTCTTCAGTTCTCTAGGTAGAAATTTCACCCTCGTTGAAATCCACAAATTTCATAGCTATCATTTCATGAGAAAGACAATGACTTCTGAGTAAGTTTTTGTGCTTTATTGTCATTTATTTCATGAGATGAAATATTCTTCCTCGATAATCATTGAACTTCACAAAACAGAGAGACATTTTTCATTGCTGTTAGTAGGTCTCTCCAGCTGCACTGCAGATTTTGTATGCACTTCTTTCCAATATCTTTCCCCATCCACATGTGCTATTTCTTTTTGTTCCCTTTGTGACTTGCCCTGATTTCCTGACTCAAGATCATTCTTGTTTGTCTTTCACATTTCCTTAGGTGCAGACTAAGCCAATTTGATTCCTTGATTTCCTTTTAAATTTCCTATGTAATTAGCCAATTTCCCCATGTTCCTGTGAAAGCATTTGCTTAAGGAACATGAAGTTTGGGCGCCTGGGTGGCTCAGTTGGTTAAGCGACTGCCTTCGGCTCAGGTCATGATCCTGGAGTCTCAGGATCGAGTCCTGCATCGGGCTCCCTGCTCAGCAGGGAGTCTGCTTCTCCCTCTGACCCTCCCCCCTCTCATGTGCTCTCTCACTCTCATTCTCTCTCTCAAATAAATAAATAAAATCTTAAAAAAAAAAAGGAACATGAAGTTTACTTGAATTTTTCTAGCTCCTACTCTCTATTCTTATTGATTTTATGACTGTTGAAACAAAACTTTTTGAAGTTTCTTTTTTCTCATTTTTTTTCCTCTTACGTTGGAGACTATTTATTGTTTATTCTTTTCCCCTAAATAATGGACTTTGGAAGCTATATATCAGTTATTTATCTATTTCAGCTTCAAATCACTCTTTTTTTTTAAGATTTTATTTATTTATTTGAGAGAGAGAGAGAATGAGAGAGAGCACGAGAGGGGGGAGGGTCAGAGGGAGAAGCAGACTCTCTGCCGAGAAGGGAGCCCGATGCGGGACTCGATCCAGGGACTCCAGGATTGTGACCTGAGCCGAAGGCAGTCGCTTAACCAACTGAGCCACCCAGGTGCCCTCAAATCACTCTTTAAATTTACTCTGTGCTTGGGATAAGAACAGGAAAGCTACATTCACCAAATCCATTACTACCTAGCTTCTTTTTTTTTTTTAAAGATTATTTATTTATTTATTTATTAGAGAGTGAGCAGGAGAGAAACAGCATGAGAGGGGAGAGGGTCAGAGGGAGAAGCAGGCTCCCCACTGAGCCGGGAGCCCGATGTGGGACTCGATCCCAGGACCCTGGGATCATGACCTGAGCTGAAGGCAGTCGCTTAACCAACTGAGCCACCCAGGCGCCCACTACCTAGCTTCTTATTAAGTTCCCCCAAATGTGAGGCACTAGGGAGAGATTGAACAAAGAAGGCAAGCAGGTGTATTCTTCTTTTTTCCTGCTCTGGTAGACAGTCCTTAGCTAGGTTCCAGTCTCCGCTTGCATGGGCTCTCCCAGAATCACGGCGCTTTGTCCTCTTAGGCATTCCTAAAGTAAGACCTCCTAACACCTGAAGACACTTGGCACCCCTCCTTCAAGCAAATAAACTCGGATCACATTTAACATTCGTTAAAAATTAAAAAAAAATAATAACTCCTTACTCCCAAATTTCCAAACTATTTCTGTAGAATTGTTTAATTTAGAAGATATTTTTAAATGTTTAAACAATAACATAATAAACACTTACTGTTACAATATAACCAAGGACGACATTCCAAATAATTGAGGGGTTAAATTAATAGAGACTGATTTAAATGTAATGGTAAGCATTTTATTTCATTTACAATCATCATAGATTTAGCCAAAAATTCAGTTTTTAGAAATATGTAAGGTTTAGCTTAGCCAAAATAATCAAAGAGAATTTTTAATATATTTTTTAAAATCCATGTGTGTATAAAACCTTACCAAGAGCAATTGAAGTGAAATTTTTTGAGGGAGCTATGAATGGTGATGGTGATCTATCATTTTCTCTTGTTCTAAGTAGTCTTGATTTTCTTCTCCAACTACCCAAATACCCAAAAGGCTCTTACATATCTTTCAGCCAATGCTATCTTTGTTATGGGAACAGATATAAATTAATAAATAGTGTTTTAAACCTCACTTAGTTGCAATTTTGTTTGCTTTAGCTAATTATCATTTGTTTCAGGAATAATACTTGAGTTCTCATTATGTACCATTGGAGGGGGGATATTTTCCCTCTACCTTTCAAAGGTTTTCCTGGCTGGTCTGAGGATTAAATTGACAATAAATAGATTATCAGGAAAAAATAAAAATTAATTTTGTATGTATGGGAACCCCACATACATGAGGGGTTCAAAGACAGCAAGGTAAATGGGGTATATATGGCATCCTGAGCTAAGGAATAGGATGGGGGCTGCAGCTTTAACAGAGAGGACGACACTTCACAGGGCAACAAGCAGAGCAGATGTATAGTAGTTAGATGTATAGAGGTTTGCCCTACCATAGAGGTGGTTCACTCCGATAAAATTTATCTCTGGTAATAACTCTAATTCTAGAAAGGACACTTATTTTAGATTCTTCAGTTAGTTAAGGGAAGGGCAAAACCATCTCTTGAAACCTTAGGGTCTCAACTGCCTTTAGCTCAAAATAATCTACAGGACAAAGTGGCACATTTTTTTAAATTTATTTTTTAAAGATTTTATTTATTTATTTGTCAGGGAGAGAGAGCTAGAGAAAGCACAAACAGGGGGAGCGGCAGGCAGAGGGAGAAGCAGGTTCCCTGCAGAGCAGGGACCCGGATGTGGGACTTGATCCCAGGACCCCATGAACTGAGCCAAAGGCAGACAATAAACCCACTGAGCCTCCCAGGTGCCCCAAAAGTGGCACATTTTGAAGTGACTTGTTTTGAACCCCTTCAGTACCCTCAACTACTTTAAGGACTCTGCAAAGATGAATAACACAGTGCCTGATGTTAAGGTTTTCAGTTATAAGAACAGATAAACACATAAATAAATGAGTTCATAAAGAAACAAATGAGTTAGTGATGTATATGTGCTAGTACTGATTAAAATCCCAGGGACATGTAGTGGAGAAAATAATTCTGAGTGGATGAATAAGTTTTTTTTTTTTACTATTAAAATAATATTTGTGTATATCTTCCACAAATTCATTAATGCTTGTCTCTTAAAAATAAATGTTTTATTTTATATAAAATTTGTAATGTCTGAGTAATTATTATTTCCTCTCATTTTGTCATTCCGGAAGAAATCAGGCTGTCCTAATTCCAGAGTCATGAATATAGAATCATTACTGAGCTAGTTGTAGTTTGTCCTAGTTGTAATTAAAAAAAAAAAAAGCAATATGCTTTTATAGATCAGTTTTGAAAAACTAAATGTATATTATAATAGTTAGACTCATAGGAAGTAAAAGATGGCACCACAGTCTTTGGGACGTGAGGGGTATGAATTAGTTTAGAAGTGTATCTAACCTGGGAAGTTTCTTTGGGTGACCAGAATCAAAGAGCAAAGCAAATTCCTAGAAGATAAATGGCAGCTTTTGATATAATGTAATAGACCTTAGACAAATGGAATAATTTGTTCTTAATTTTGATGCTTATAAGATGATTGAATATAAAAATTACTTCTTTTTTTTAAAGATTTTTTATTTATTTATTTGAGAGAGAGAGAATGAGAGAGAGAGCACATGAGAGGGGGGAGGGTCAGAGGGAGAAGCAGACTCCCTGCCGAGCAGGGAGCCCGATGCGGGACTCGATCCCGGGACTCCAGGATCATGGCCTGAGCCGAAGGCAGTCGCTTAACCAACTGAGCCACCCAGGCGCCCTAAAAATTACTTCTATATTATGCCACAGTAAATAAAAAAACTTAGAATAGCAAACATAATATGATGACCAAGAGCAAGTTTACTGATGACTTTTTATTTTCTTAATATAAAACAAAACATTGATCTGGAATGCCTAAATCTTTGATGCTATTAATTCAAAGAAGCATCAGTGAACCAGATTATGTTGTGCCAAACCTTGTCCCTGGTTTTCCATTAGGCTTTTTAGGAAGCTGTGTGTATTCTTTGGAAATATTAACGCATTATTCCAAAACACAGCTTTAGTGTTTCAGCATTCCTCAGTTCATTGTCAAAACCAATGGCTTATTTGCAACTGAAAAAGTTATACCCTATGAAAATCTGAGTCAATAAATATTAGAGAATTAAGAGCATTTACTTCTGAATATAAGTACCAAACCCAAGGTGTATTATCTCTTTCCACAACGTCTTAATATTATTTTATGGTTTCTCTTCTTGTTTTCTCTGCAGTAGGTAAGGGCATAGGCAAGGTAAGGTCATAACTTGCTTTGTCTCCAGTTTAATGGGAAAATCAATAGATACTAGCAATTTTAAGGATATTAGAGACAGCCACTGTCTTTGATAGAGTTCTTGGACTGAGACTCTACAACAAAAAGTAATTGAACATTAATATAAATCTCAAAAGCGAGGTTACATTTGACCAAATTAAACATAAATAATATATTGTTTAAATTATAATTTCTGAGTGAACTGGCCAGAGATATTAAAACAAATGTTTATGGACTTTCTTGTCCTCAGGATCTATTGTCTTTCTCTGATTTGCTGCATGAAAAATAGTTGTCCCCTTCTTAGAATATTTTCTAACTTGCTTCTGTGACGAAGGCATTACCTTGTTCCTCTTTTTCTTTGTGTCTTTTCTTTCCCCAAATATGTAGATGAAGTCACTAATTTCATTATCCGAAAATTAGGCTATATACCAGGAGAAAACAAAAGGCCTCATTAACAAGACACATTCACAGAAATATGGGAGAAATTGAGGAGGAAGGCCATGAGATCCATGTAGATGGTTTACAAATTC
This sequence comes from Neomonachus schauinslandi, assembly GCF_002201575.2. Classification (NCBI taxonomy): domain Eukaryota; kingdom Metazoa; phylum Chordata; class Mammalia; order Carnivora; family Phocidae; genus Neomonachus; species Neomonachus schauinslandi. The sequence goes on along the minus strand of NC_058403.1, from coordinate 97,999,652 downwards.
TTAAAGAACTCCTCAGTCACAATCCATGCTCTGGCAATGACCAACAGTTTCATCTCCCTGATATCCCTGCCCAGCTCAACCATGCAGTGCATCACAAAATCCACCAACATGCACTTGTACATCCATTCTGTGCAGAAGCTAGTGATCAGAAAACTGATGTCACACTCTTCCACTGCTTTCCTTCCAAGGATAAAGAAATTCTCTGTTGCATTGTCATGAAGCACATATTGCTTCCTGGTCTATCTTTGCATTCTTTAAGCATCAGTGATCACTGTGGACACCTGAATTTCTTCCCAAGTTACACTGACCTTTTCCTTCCAGGGCTACAGTTCTTAGCAAGAGGCTACTGTTGTGATTAAAGGTTGCCCAGAATTTAATTCTTCTGTATAGTGGTCAAGCAGACAGTGGGTAGATGGATTCTGGGCAAATCCTTCACCTATAACTGTTGCCTCACACCTGTTATCTAATACATTGCTGTCAATTCTTGGTATTTCTTCTTCAACTCCAGTTCCACCTCATGCTTGAGACCAGCGTGGTTTTGGGAGGCTGAGCAAAATACAGTGTTTCCATCCTCTACTTCTAAAACCAGCTCAGTTGCACAGTAGCTTCATCATACCAGGATTATTTACATACAGACCCAGATCTTGCCTCCCTCTTGCCTGTTACATATTGCCTTCACAATATCTCTAATTCTCAGTATATGAGAGAAGACTGTACATTTGTAACTATCACTACCAAGATTTTGTTGCCCTTTACAATGGCTTCATATTTGTGTAAATATTTTTTACATATATTTTCTTTTCTCTGGTATTTTTATGATCTCTGCTTTCCTTGTCTTTGTTCCACTCTTTGTTTCTCCTCTCTTATTAAATAGTGCACAGTCTGCACATTGGTTTCTATTCCCATTCTGTGGAAACACATACATTTTTATCTCTATTGAAGGGTCAGGAAATGCTTTCTGTAAAGGACCAGATAGCAGTATTTTGAATTTTGCAGACAATACCATATAACCTCTGTCACACTTATCCAACTTTGCCCTTGTAGTGCAAAATGAGCCACAGACAGTATGCAAATAAGGGAGCACGGCTGTGTTCTAATAAAACGTTATTGACAGGAACAGATGGTAAGCTATAGCTTGAAGATTCCTACTCTATATCACATGCTTCTATGTAAGGAGGAAAAAAATTGAATAAATTCTCAGGATTTTATTACCTTGAAGAAAACACTGTTAGAAAACCATTCTCTTTCCCCTGAGAAACAATATCCTCTTTTTACTGGAACATTTTGGATTCTCTAATGAAATAAACAAGAGAACAACACAATGATGAGATTGCAGCTATATGACAAGGATCAAAGTAATCATAATTCCAAGTCTATTAAAGTCCACAGATGACCCACAGCTATCATACAATGTGCAAAAACACATGTGACATCTAGTTGTTCAATTGGAAATAGCCTAAATTTGTCAAACAGTTGCTCTGATAAACAAGTTCTCTTGTTTATCAAACCATCATTAACTTCGGAAAAATTGATTTAAATATGAAAACACTCTTCTATTCTGCCACATTCTAATACTCTTTATTTCTTTTTTGCCTGGTTCCTACAAGGCTGGCTTGAATTTTTGCATCAATGCTATTCTAATATTTATGCAGCAGCAAAGTCTTCTAAGACCTAATGAGCTTTTGAATGAGTCTGCAGGTAAGGAGTGACAATAGGTGAATGGGACGAGGGGAAAAGCAAACAAAAGAGAAAACATTATTTCAGTCTAAAATTAATTTTCCAAACAAAAAAGTAAATTATCATAATAAACAAAGACTAATTGTTATAATTGGAGTTATGCAGACAATTTAAAAAAGGCATCTATCCTTACTGTACTTGCTATTTGGTTTAATGTATAGACGAATATTATAAATGCTACCAACTTAAAAAAGGTAGGAAATCATAGTTTATTTTATGGATAAAAAACATTGACTGGTGTTTATAATAAATAAAAATTTCCTTGAAAATAAAATATTTTGGGGCACCTGGGTAGCTCAGTCGGTTGTATGTCTGCCTTCGGCTCAGGTCATGATCCCAGGGTCCTGGGATGGAGTCACGCACTGGGCTCCTTACTCGGCGGAGAGCCTGATTCTCCTTCTCCCTCTGCTGCTTTCCCTGTGTGAGCTCTCTCTCTCTGTCTCTCTCTCTCTGAGAAGTAAATAAAATCTTAAAAAAAAGAAAATAGAATATTTTTCTAATTCTGCATTCCAAGTGCCTTATAGATAGTAGCACTCATTATTAGTTATAAATGAACAACTTTATGGATTAATTTTTTATTAGATATGCATCTCCCTTGATGTTGTAATTTGTGATTATGTAATATAATTTGAAGACTGTTGCTAACTTTCTCTCTCCTGAATAAAGTTACATCACATAAATATAAACAATGTTGCTACCCTTCCCTTCTACATAGCTTGTGTTCAATTCTTAGTGGTTATGTTGCTCTTTGAATGTTGTATAAAAGAGCTAAAAGCATTGTCTCCAGAGCTGAGCAATAAATTGCACAGATACTGTCTAGGAGTGGAATCAGGTTCAAATTGGTATCTTGTATCCAAATTATCATGTATTGTTATATGTAGAAGTAATTTAAAAACATCTTAAAAATAGAAATCTTGAGTTGAGATAAATCTTGGTCTGGGCATAGTAAGGAAAGCAGCAGTGACAACTAATGATGTCATTGAGTAGCCACAAAGAATGTTGTGTCCCTGACTGATTTAAGGTTGGGGACACTCGGTGAGAATTAAAGAGAGGTACTGAAGTATTTGCACTGCATAATATTTCTTACGGATTTACAAATAATTTTATCTAATATATTACATTTTAATTATCATTCGAGGAAATTTGGAGAAGCTTAAGTATACTCCAGTGTATATATTTAAGGTCAGAAAATCACTAACTTAGTTCTATTGTTAACTTATTTGTGTTTCAAAGTTCTGGATGTTCTCTTAAAAAGAAGATCTTGATATTTTCTCTGAAGGCTAGAGTTTTTTAAGAAGAAATTTAGTATTCTAACAAGACATTTGTCTTTGTTTAAGGTCATCCTTACAACTTTGAAGAGAGAACATGCTGACAATTTATGAAGCAAATGTCGTCTAACTACCCATAGAATAGGGCAAACTTACATTACCTGTCAAAGCTACACTGAGAAATTGCAGGTAAAGACAACTATACAGAGAATGTATCTATAATCTTGTCATTTTTTTCCCCTTTATGCTGAATATGCCACCAGAGAGTTAGAAAGAATTAGATTACTTCTCTGAATAGAAAATTATCAATGAAGAGTCTAATAAAGATGTGTAGGTCACTATTTTAATTTATTTGAAAAATAATCATGGTCTTAAGGCACATCAATTTCAGTCATTAATCACATGATCCAATTGGGAAAAAAAATACACTCAAGTAGAGTTTAAGTTCAGTTAGTGGAAGAATATTACAAGTACCTGAAACAGTACTTGATTTCTATAAATGATCAGTACATATATATTCGATCGAATAATAACTAATTTCTACTCAAAAATTGAGTGGGTTGTCTTGCATGTTAGTGAAATTTCTTATTGCTAGCAGTTCTCAATACTGGAGGTACTAAAGGAAATCTTGGGTGATTGCCATCTGGTATGAAGTATAAAGAATTCTTTTTTTTTTTTTTTATTTCTAAGGAAGTCTTTTTTTCTGATTTTTTTTTACTGTATCATTTTTTTTATTATGTTATGTTAATCCCCATACATTACATCATTAGTTTTTGATGTAGTGTTCCATGATTCATTGTGTGTGTATAACACCCAGTGCTCCAAGGAGAACGTGCCCTCTTTAATACCCATCACCAGGCTAACCAATCCTCCCAACCCCCTCCCCTCTAGAACCCTCAGTTTGTTTTTCAGAGTCCATCGTCTCTCATGGTTCGTCTCCCCCTACGATTTCCCCCCCTTCATTCTTCCCTTCCTGCTATCTTTTTTTTTTTTAACATAAATGTATTATTTGTTTCAGAGGTACAGGGCTGTGATTCAACAGTCTTGCACAATTCACAGCGCTCACCATAGCACATACCCTCCCCAATGTCTATCACCCAGGCACCCCATCCCTCCTCAATGGTATCTCATTGAGGTTTTGATTTGGATTTCCCTAATGCCGAGCGATATTGAGCACTTTTTCATGTGTCTGTTGGCCATTTGGATGTCTTCTTTGAAAAATGTCTGTTCAAGTCATCTGCCCATTTCTTGATTGGATCATTTGTTCTTTGGGTATTGAGTTTGATAAGTTCTTTATAGATTTTGGATACTAGCCCTTTATCTGATATGTCATTTGCAAATATCTTCTCCCATTCTGTCCATTGTCTTTTGGTTTTGTTGACCGTTTCTTTTGCTTTGCAAAAGCTTTTTATCTTGATGAAGTCCCAATAGTTTATTTTTGCCCTTGCGTCCCTTGCCTTTGGCGATGTTTCTAGGAAGAAGTTGCTGCGGCTGAGGTCAAAGAGGTTGCTGCCTGTGTTCTCCTTTAGGATTTTGATGGACTCCTGTCTCACATTGAGGTCTTTCAACCATTTGGAGTCTATTTTTGTGTGTGGTGTAAGGAAATGGTCCAGTTTCATTCTTCTGCATGTGGCTGCCAATTTTCCCAACACATTTGTTGAAGAGACTGTCTTTTTTCCATTGGACATTCTTTCCTGCTTTGTCGAATATTAGTTGACCATAGAGTTGAGGGTCCATTTCTGGGCTCTCTACTCTGTTCCATTGATCTATGGGTCTGTTCTTGTGCCAGTACCATACTGTCTTGATGATGACAGCTTTGTAATAGAGCTGGAAGTCGGGAATTGTGATGCCGCCAGCTTTGCTTTTCTTTTTCAATATTCCTCTGGCTATTCGGGGTCTTTTCTGGTTCCATACAAATTTTAGGATTATTTGTTCCATTTCTTTGAAAAAAGTGGATGGTATTTTGATAGGGATTGCATTGATGTGTAGATTGCTCTAGGTAGCATTGACATCTTCCCAATATTTGTTCTTCCAAGCCATGGAGCATGGAATGTTTTTCCATTTCTTTGTGTCTTCCTCAATTTCTTTCATGAGTATTTTATAGTTTTCTGAGTACAGATTCTTCACCTCTTTGGTTAGATTTACTCCTAGGTATCTTATGGTTTTGGTTGCAATTGTAAATGGGATTGACTCCTTAATTTATCTTTCTTCTGTTTTGTTGTTGGTATATAGGAATGCCACTGATTTTTGTGCATTGATTTTATATCCTGCCACTTTAGTGAATTCCTGTATGAGTTCTAGCAGTTTTGGGGTGGAGTCTTTTGGGTTTTCCACATAAAGTATCATATCATCTGCAAAGAGTGAGAGTTTCACTTCTCCTTTGCTGATTTGGATGCTTTTTATTTCTTTTTGTTGTCTGATTGCTATGGCTAGGACTTCCAATACTATGTTGAATAGCAGTGGTGATAGTGGACATCCCTGCCGCGTTCCTGACCTTAGGGGGAAAGCTCTCAGTTTTTCCCCATTGAGAATGATATTTGTGTGGGTTTTTCATAGATGGCTTTTATGATATTGAGGTATGTACCCTCTATCCCTATACTCTGAAGAGTTTTGATCAAGAAAGGATGCTGTACTTTGTCAGATGCTTTTTCTGCATCTATTGAGAGGATCATATGGTTCTTGTTCTTTCTTTTATTAATGTATTGTATCACATTGACTGATTTGTGGATGTTGAAGCAATCTTGCAGCCCAGGGATAATTCCCACTTGGTCATGGTGAATAATCCTTTTAATGTACTTTTGGATCCTATTGGCTAGTACTTTGGTGAGAATCTTTGCATCTATGTTCATCAAGGATATTGGTCTGTAATTCTCCTTTTGATGGGTCTTTGTCTGGTTTGGGGATCAAGGTAATGGTGGCCTCAAAAAACAAGTTTGAATGTTTTCCTTCCATTTCTATTTTTTGGAACAGTTTTAGAAGAATAGGCATTAATTCTTCTTTAAATGTTTGGTAGAATTCCCCTGGGAAGCCCTCTGGCCCTGGCTTGTTTGGAGAGATTTTTGTTTGTTGGGAGATTTTTAATTATTGCTTCAATTTCCTTAGTGGTTATAGGTCTGTTCAGGTTTTCTATTTCTTCCTGATTCAGTTTTGGTAGTTGATACATCTCTAGGAATGCATCCATTTCTTCCAGATTATCTAATTTGCTGGCATATAGTTGCTCATAATATGTTCTTATAATTGTTTGTATTTCTTTGGTGTTGGTTGTGATCTCTCCTCTCTCATTCATGATTTTATTGATTTGGGTCATTTCTCTTTTCTTTTTGATGAGTCTGGCCAGGGGTTTATCAATCTTGTTAATTCTTTCAAAGAACCAGCTCCTAGTTTCATTGATCTGTTCTACTGTTCTTTTGGTTTCTATTTCATTGATTTCTGCTCTGATCTTTATTATTTCTCTTCTCCTTCTGGGTTTAGGCTTTATTTGCTGTTCTTTCTCCAGCTCCTTTAGGTGTAGGGTTAGGTTGTGTATTTTAGACCTTTCTTGTTTCTTTTGAAAGGCTTGTATTGCTATACACTTTCCTCTTAGGACTGCCTTTGCTGTATCCCAAAGAATTTGAACAGTTGTATTTTCATTTTCATTTGTTTTCATGAATTTTTTAAATTCTTTCTTTAATTTCCTGGTTGACCCATTTGTTCTTTAGTAGGATGCTCTTTAGCCTCCATGTATTTGAGTTCTTTCTGACTTTCCTCTTGTGATTGAGCTCGAGTTTCAAAGCATTGTGGCCTGAAAATATGCAGGGAATGATCCCAATCTTTTGGTACTGGTTGAGACCTAATTTGTGACCTAGGATGTGATCTATTCTGGAGAATGTTCCATGGGCACTAGAGAAGAATGTGTATTCTGTTGCTTTGGGATGGAATGTTCTGAATATATCCGTGAAGTCCATTTGGTCCAGTGTGTCATTTAAAGTCTTTATTTCCTTGTTGATCTTTTGCTTAGATGATCTGTCCGTTTCAGTGAGTGGGGTGTTAAATTCCCCCACTATTATTGTATTGTTGTTGATGTGTTTCTTTGCTTTTGTTATTAATTGCCTTATATAGTTGGCTGCTCCCATATTAGGGGCATAGATATTTACAATTGTTAGATCTTCTTGTTGGATAGACCCTTTAAGTAAGATATAGTGTCCTTCCTCATTTCTTATTACAGTCCTTGGTTTAAAATCTAATTTGTCTGATATAAGGATTGCCACCCCAGCTTTCTTTTGGTGTCCATTAGCATGGTAAATGGTTTTCCACCCCCTACTTTCAATCTGGGGGTGTCTTTGGGTCTAAAATGAGTCTCTTGCAGACAGCATATCAATGGGTCTTGTTTTTTTTTTTTTAACCACTCTGATACCCTGTGTCTTTTTGGGGGCATTTAGCCCATTTACATTCAGGGTAACTATTAAAAGACATGAATTTAGTGCCATTGTATTGCCTGTAAGGTGATTGTTCTGTATATTTTCTGTATTCCTTTCTGGTCTATGTTACTTTTAGGCTCTCTGTTTGCTTAGAGGACCCCTTTCAAGATTTCTTGTAGGGCTGGTTTTGTGTTTGCAAATTCCTTTAGTTTTTATTTGTCCTGGAAGCTTTTTATCTCTCCTTCTATTTTCAATGACAGCCTAGCTGGATAGAGTATTCTTGGCTGCATATTTTTCTCATTTAGTGCTCTGAATATATCATGCCAGTCCTTTCTGACCTGCTAGGTCTTGTGGATAGGTCTGTTGCCAGTCTAATGTTTCTACCATTGTAGGTTACAGATCTCTTCTCCAGAGCTGCTTTCAGGATTTTCTCTTTGTCTCTGAGACTGGTGAGTTTTATTATTAGATGTCAGGGTGTTGACCTATTTTTATTGATTTTGAGGGGGGTTCTCTGTGCCTCCTGGATTTTGATGCCTGTTTCCTTCCCCAAATTAGGGAAGTTCTCTGCTATAATTTGCTCCATTATACCTTCTGCCCCTCTCTCTCTTTCTTCTTCTTCTGGGGTCCCAATTATTCTAATGTTGTTTAGTCTTATGGTATCGCTTATCTCTCGAATTCTGCCCTCGTGATTCAGTAGTTGTCTTTCTCTCTTCTTCTCAGCTTCTTTATTTTCCATCATTTGGTCTTCTATATCACTAATTCTTTCTTCTGCCTCATTTATCCTATCAGTTAGAGGCTCCAATTTTGATTGCACCTCATTAATAGACTTTTTGATTTTTACTTGGTTAGATATTACTTCTTTTATTTCTACAGAAAGGGCTTCTCTAATAACTCCCATGCCTTTTTCAAGCCCAGCTAGTATCTTTAAAGTCATCATTCTGAACTCTAGTTCCAACATCTTACTAATACCTGTAATGATTAGGTCCCTGGCAGTTGGTACTGCCTCTTGTTTTTTTTTTTTCTGAGGTGATTTTTTCCGTCTTGTCTTTTTGTCCAGAGTAGAATAGGTGAATGAGAGAACAAAATGCTAACAGGGTAACAATATCCCCAGAAAATATGCACTAAACAAATCAGAAAAGACCGGAAGCCAGGGGAAAAGAAAGGGAAGAAAGAAAAAAGAAAAAAAAAAAAGATAAAACAAAAACAAAACAAAACAAAACAGAATATGATCAAATATGATCAGGCTGGTGCATAGATCAGTGCCACACACCAGATTTTGGGCATATTTTGGTCTGTTAGAAGAAAGTGTATCCCAAAATTTTAAAGAAATAAAAACTTATATATGTACAAAAATAAAGGTTAATATGATGAAGGGATGGAATATGACTGTAAAGACAAAAATTATAAAAGATTTTATAAAAGGAATTGATAAGATAATAAGTTGATTGAAAAAAGAAAGAAGAGAATTAAAAAAAAAATAAAAGGAGAGAATGTGATCAGGCAGGAGACTAGAACAAAGCCATACACTAGAGATTTAAGGTATATTTTGATCTGTTAGAAGAAACTGTATCCCAAAATTTTAAAGAGAGAACAACTTATATATATATACCAAAAATAAGGGTAACTACTATGAAGGGATAAAATATGACTCTAAAAATGAAAAACAAAAAATATTTTTAAAAAAGGGGTTGATAGGATGTTGGTTGAAAAAGGGAAAAAGAAAAATTCAAAAAAAAAAAAAAAAAAAAAAGACAGTTAAAAAAATTAACTTTGAAAGACTAAAGAATCATGGGAAAAAAGCCATGGATTCTATGTGCAGTATTCCCCTAGCGCTGGAGTTCTCCCGTTCTCATTGATCAGTAAACTTGGTCTTGGCTGGCTGTTCTTGCTGATCTTCTGGGGGAGGGGCCTGTTGCTGTGGTTCCCAAATGTCTTTGCCAGAGGCAGAATTGCCCCACCCTTGCCCGTCCGGGCTAAGTAATCTGCTCGGGTTTGCTCTCTGGAGCTTTTGTTCCCTGCAAGCTTTCCATACAGCTTTGGAGGAGGAGAGTGAAAACAGCAGCCTCCCAATCTCTGCCTCGGAGGAGCCGAGAACTCGGGGACCCCACTCTTCAGTGAGTCCCCAGAGAAAAGCAGTCAGTCACTCTTGTCTCCCCATCTGCGGCTGCACTCCGTGCTCACCCGGCCTGTGACCGAGCATTTCTATCTCTGCCACCCAACCCGGTGTGGAGTCTCCAAACCTAGCAGAGTCCTGCGGTGTGCTCCCCCGCTGCTCCTCCTATGGGAGGAAGGGGAGTCTCCCAGATCTGCCTCTTGTTACGTCCCTGCTGAAGGAGCAGTGGCCCCACTGAGCAGCGGGTCACAGTTTATGGCAACCCTGAGCTGAGAGCCCGCTCCTCTGCTCCACCTCCGCAGCCAGCTTCCCCGCTCCAATACCTGGGAGTTCTGCCACACTCAGTCACCCTCGGTCTTTCTGTGACCCCGAGGGTCCTGAGACCACACTGTCCCGTGAAGATTCCACCCCCACTTAGCCACTGGAGCAATGTCCCTCAGCAGAGCAGACTTCTAAAAGTTCCAATTTTTTGCTCCACGGCTCTATCACTTGCCAGAAGTGGCCAACGGAGGCCCCTCCCCTGCCATCTATCTTCCCGAATATTGTCTCAGATTCACTTCTCTGCATGTCCTACCTTCCAGAAAGTGGTTGCTTTTCTGTTCAGAGAGTTGTTGCTATTCTTTTCTTTGATCTTCTGTTAAGTTCATAGGTATTCAGAATGGTTTGATCCCTATCCGGCTGAATTCCTGGGACCAGACAAAATCTAGGTCTCCTACTCCTCCGCCATCTTGCTCCTCCCTCAGGCCACCTGGGTGGCTCAGTCGGTTAAGCGACTCTCCCTGCCACTCCCACTCCCTGTACTCTGCTGCACTCTCCAATCCAGGCTCCCTCCAAGACCAGAATGGCCCATGGCAATGCGTTGTGCACAGGTGCGACTTGCAGTGCTGAAGAATTCTTTTTTTTAAAAGATTTTATTTAGGGCGCCTGGGTGGCTCAGTCGTTAAGCGTCTGCCTTCGGCTCAGGTCATGATCTCAGGGTCCTGGGATCGAGCCCTGCATCGGGCTCCCTGCTCCGCGGGAAGCCTGCTTCTCACTCTCCCCCCTGCTTGTGTTCCCTCTCTCGCTGTCTCTCTCTCTCAAATAAATAAATAAAATCTTTAAAAAAAAACGATTTTATTTATTTATTTGTCAGAGAGAGAGAGAGCCCACAAGCAGGGGGAGCTGAAGGCAGAGGGAGAAGCAGGCTCCCCGCTGAACAGTGAGCTCGACATGGAGCTCCACCCCAGGATCCTGGGATCATGACCTGAGCCAAAGGCAGACGCTTAACCGATTGAGCCACCCAAGCATCCCAGTATAAAGAATTATTTCACTGTGTTTGTATTTGAGCTAGATATCCTGCTCAATATTTTCCTACTCTAAGACTTTATAGCTTCAGGAAGAGGTTGATAATTCTGAATACATATAAGAATACAATCAGAGAACACATTATATTCTGAATATATATGTAGAAAGGCCATTTTGCTTATGATGATATCAGTGTCTAAACGTTAAGTATAACTTTCATGTGCAGATGGGTAACAAAGAATAGATAATTCTGGTTGCTTACAAATAATCAAGAGTTACTATACATGAATCAAAAACTATTTGAATTATGTGAGTCCTTAGAAAGCATGTATTCTATACAATTCTGCAATTGCACTACTGGGTATTTACCCCAAAGATACAAATGTAGGGATCCAAAGGGGTATGTGTACCCTAATGTTTATAGCAGCAATGTCCACAATAGCCAAACTGTGGAAAGAGCCAAGATGTCCATCGACAGATGAATGGATAAAGAAGATGTGGTGTATATATACAATAGAATATTATGCAGCCATCAAAAGGAATGAGATCTTGCCATTTGCAATGACATGGATGGAATTGGAGGGTATTATGCTGAGCAAAATAAGTCAATCAGAGAAAGACATGTATCATATGATCTCACTAATATGAGGAATTCTTAATCTCAGGAAACAAACTGAGGGTTGCTGGAGTGGTGGGGGGTGGGAAGGATGGGTGCCTGGGTGATGGACATTGGGGAGGGTATGTGCTATGGTGAGCACTGTGAATTGTGCAAGACTGTTGAATCACAGACCTGTACCTCTGAAACAAATAATGCAATATATGTTAAAAAAAAAAAAAAAAGAAGAAGAAGAAGATAGCAGGAAGGGAAGAATGAAGGGGGGGCAATCGGAGGGGGAGAAAAACCATGAGAGATGATGGACTCTGAAAAATAAACTGAGGGTTCTAGAGGGGAGGTGGGCGGGGGGATGGTTTAGCCTGGTGATGGGTATAAGAGGGCATGTTCTCCATGGAGCACTGGGTGTTATACGCAAACAATGAATCATGGAACACTACATCAAAAACTAATGATGTAATTTATGGTGATTACATAACAATAAAAAATTTAAAAAATAATAAAAAATAAAGTTAGACCCAGAAAGCATGTATTCTACTTCTACAATTTTCTGGTGTAGGAGTTTTGCAGAAGGCATGTGCCTTATTGATGGCTTCCAGCTGGATAAGAGAACCAAGACTGTATTACTGACTCCTGGTTCACAGCTTTTTCCTATTTTATTAGCATTTTCCTGGTGTATCTAATACATTTTTATTACCTATACTGTCATGTCTGTGTTTGAAACTTTTGAATAAGTAAACCTTTAGTGGAAACTACCATACGTATATTTTTATTTTGATGAAGATGAGGCAAGAGGCAATTTCTAATAAGTAAGTGTTATGACCCAAAGGTCTAAAAAAGAAAAACTAATAATCAAGTAATAACCTGGACCTTCAGCAGGTGAAAAGGCAGACTTGCAGACCACAAGTGACTGGATTCAGCATCTTTGCAGGAATTAAAAACATCTAGTGATTACATGACAATGGAAGTGAATTCCAGCATCATTAAAATCATGAGCATGAAACGAAATGCTAACTCCTCAATGGATACTGCCATTAAGGCACAACAGATCTCAATTCCTCAAAACCAAAACATGAAAGGAAAAGAAAATATTAGCACCATGTTAAACCCTGTTCATTAAATATCTAGTTGTAAAGGTTACCACACCAAACAGAGATGGAATGCCAGCAGACTGCCTGTTTAAATCATACAAATTTAACTATGTATCTAGTAACATTTCACAAAACTTATTGAAGTTTATTAAAAGGGAAATGGCTTTCAAGGTCTGTAACACCTTGGAAATGACTCAACTACTTGGTCCCATCTGTGGCTTATCTGGATTCTACACATCTTAGCTTGAATATATTATAAGTGCCCTGATGATGTCTTAACTCTCCCCAGTCAGGAAGGTTTTTCTCTCAAATTTCATTTTTGTTGCTGTTGTTGTTACATAGGCACAACTCTCTCTTTCTCTCTCCTTTTTCCCTCTCTCTCTCTCTCCCTCTCTCACATACTCTCTCCCCCTCTCCCTCTTCTTCTCTGGTTTATTGTTATATGGGAGGGGTTGCCATAATATGCATGAAGCTGAGGATCACTCACTGGAAGCCATGATCCAGGTGGTTACCAAGTCAGCATCAAAATGAAGAAGTAAAGATGTATTTACCAATGTAAAAGGAGAGACTCACATGTGAAGTCAAGAGGGCTTCCAATCAAAATTCCAATGTTTGAAGGAACTGAATGAAACGTAAACTCTGGAGGAATAATTGTAAGTCACATTTATATGATTTTCACAGCTTTTATGCCGGAGTAGAGTACCGTGATTTGCTAAAAGTTCTAATAGCATAGGGTTTCCAAACAGGTGTGTGGCTGCCAGTGCATTGTTAATGGGTTGTTGTCTGCCCAAGGTTGACAGATACTTGCTGCATGTCACTTCAAGTGCTCTTGACAATGCTACTGTAATGAGAGGTTCTGTGAATATTTTATCTAACTTTGCCCAGGTGCAAACTCACTTCAGACCCTCATTGTGTGCCTCTCACTTGTCACAGGCCTGCTCTTGAATACCCCTAGTGCTTTGGAAACCCACTGAGTACTCACAGAATGTGCAAACCAAAAGTGGTTGCTGCTGATACCCATGGGGCCATTCTTGGCCAATGGGGAATAGAAACCAAAAAATAAATTAATGCTGTCCTTCTTTATACACCAGGTGGACAGTTGTGACTGAGCTCCGGTAGCTCATAGTAACGGCCAACAAGGTGAAATGCATCCTTTCTTCCCTTTGGATTCACCTGTCGCTCATTCCCATTCCCTGATGTCACTTTCCAAATAAACTACCTACAGCCCTGTTTCTCAAGGTCTACTTTTGGAGATCCCAGCCTAAGACAGCCAAGATTTATCAATCACAGTCTTCACTGGGGTTAGGTAGGTCCTTTCTTAGCTGGAGTCCTCTCACCTATCACCCACTGGTGAAAGCAGACTCAAATGTTTACCCAAGTGTGTTGGGCAGATATTATAATTTTTTTTAAAAGATTTTATTTATTTATTTGAGAGAAAGAATGAGAGAGAGAGCACATGAGAGGGGGGAGGGTCAGAGGGAGAAGCAGACTCCCTGCCAAGCAGGGAGCCCGATGCGGGACTCGATCCAGAGACTCCAGGATCATGACCTGAGCCGAAGGCAGTCGCCTAACCAACTGAGCCACCCAGGCGCCTGATATTATAATTTTTTTAAGTGAACTATGACCTGAAAGGGTTCAGAGACACTGCAATAAGCTATAAATTTATGATGGCTTGTTATTTGACTATAGAGCCCATAATTTACAAAGAACTAACTAAAAAATACAATTTACAGAATTTCATTTCTGAAAACAAAACTCTATCCAATTACATTACTAATTTAGAGGGTGATATGGCTAACAGAGTAAGACAAAAGGAAACTGAATGTCTAAGGCACAGAAAGGAGCATAGTGATAAGGCATGAACCTGAATAAGGTAACAAACCACAAAGTGATTGTGAGACGTTTGGATTTTAGCTCAGATGTGACTTGGTATTACCTACCATGTAGAACAACTAGATGGTCACTTTTGTATTATATTTTAAATACTAAAATGAAAATACTTACCTTTTTTATGGGGAAAGAGCCAAACCTTGTGGTATAACCACACTACTTTCTGTTACCCTGCTTTCACTGTTTATATGGATTCCTTATACTTTGAAAAGGTGACTCTCAAATACTTCAAAATCACTATTGACATACTTTAGAGTGATGTCTTCTTACATCATACATGAAGTCCTATAAAATTTGACCTTCCATTTAAGAGCTTATAGGGCAATACTCCCAATTTCCCATGAAAAAAACAATACTTTCACATAAAAAACAAGTTTATATATAGGTAAATATTCTTTCTACACCTATCACTAGACTTTAACTAAATTTGATGCGAATTACATTTCCACTAAAAAAAAAATCACTTTCATTGTAGTTACAATCTGGTTTCATATGATAAGTCCAACCAAACCTCCCACCACTCAATCCACTGTCTCTATAATAGATATATGTGTATATGCATTTATTTATAATTACATGTAGCTAAATACATATATATTGTGTGCATTTAATATAAATATATATTTATTTGTAAATTATATATGTAGTATACTTTTTGTACATTTTAAAAGAAATTTTTAAAGTTTAGAAAAAGTGTATTTTCTTCTCCCATCAAAAGAGATTGTCTTGTGCATCCCTTGAAGATTCCTGTTAAACTAGGTTCTTCTTTTTCATCTCACATGGGTTGGGTTCAGTGTGCCTATTCTTGACTGACCTGGAACACTGTGATCATAGGATATAGAACCATTGGGTTTTAGCAGCTGCAGTCAAAAGCTGAGGCAATCCTGCCTTGTTTGACCCGATGAAGGCAAAACTCTGAGCTTCTCTCTCATGTGGAAATTGATTCTGATGTGAACCCCACTCTTTTAGTGTCAGATTTGATCCAGGATGTCTGAGTTTCCAGGGTGGTATTTTTTAGGTTCTAGTTTTTACAAATGAATAATTTTCAAACTTGCTTGGGACCTCAGAAGTGTTAACAGTTTTGTTTACTTATTCACTTTGCAATTTTGCAACTCTTACCGTTTTTACAAGCTTAGTTATCTAACCTGAAATCAAGGAGATTTCTTTTTCTTACTATCAAACTGAAAAATGTCTTTCTCCTTGCTTCCCAAAACTGTAGGCATTAGGGGTGCCTGGGTGGCTCAGTCGGTTAAGTGTGGACTCTTGGTCTCAGCCCAGGACTTGATCTTAGGTTCGTAAGTTCAAGCCCTGCATTGGGCTCCATGCTGGGTGTGGAGACTACTTAAAAAAAAAAAAAAAAAAAGGATAAAAGTTTGTAGGGGTTAATTGATGTCTTCATGGAACCAAACACTAGCAAAGATTCTAAAAAAGAGAAAGAAAGTAACTTTCTTGAAAAAAAGCACTTCCTTACTATGGGCAGTAAAAGACAAGCAGGACATAAAGCATAAATAAGTTCAGCTTGAGTGATGTTTCACTAAGGTTGTCCACTACATCACTTGTTAGTAGGTCATGATTCCAGTTCCTAAAAGTAAAGATTTTAGATCACCCATATGTAAAAATTAAATCTGATACATTCAAAAACAAGTGGATTTTACAAATCTGTAGCAATAAAACTTTTTTTATGTCAGAAATGCCTACAATCTTGTAATGAGAATTACTATGAAAATAGTCTCTGTTTTCACAAGTTTATCTTGTGATAACTGCAAAAATGAGACATTCAATAAACATTTAATAAAGGTGTAGAAAGTCTTAAGCTAATTATATGACTTTTACTCCAAGGTATACTTGTTAAAATATGCTGTTAAATAAGTTATTAAAATAATTACTTAGAGATTTACTTCAGATTTACAGGATTTGTGCATTTCTATGCTTGTTTATATTAGAGACCATTTAGTATATGATAAAAATTCATTCTCACTCAATAACTTCCATTAAAAAAGCTGTTTACTGAAATGTATGTACATATAGAAAAGAACACAAGCATAAGTATACAGCACAATATATTTTCCCAAATTAAGACACCTTTTATCACCAGCACTCAGATTAAGAAACAAAACATTAGCTCCATCTTAGAAGGTCTTGTGTCCCCTCCCATCCAATAAATCTCTTCTAACTGGAGATACTAATTTTTCTGACTTTTAATGGATTAGTTTGGACTGTTTTGTACTTTAAGTAAATGAAATTGTGCAGTTCACTCTTTTCAGTTTGGCTTACTTTATTCAATTTTATGTTTATCAGACCTATTCTTATTATTGCATGTAGTTGTACGCCATTTATGTCTGTTGCTGCATAGTATTCCACTTTATCAATATGCCATAATTTGTTTATCCATTCTCCTAATGATAGTACATGGTTAGTGGACAGTTTGAAGTTATTACAAAATGTGCTGTTATGCATATTTAATATATGTCTTTGGTCAACATACACAAGGATTTCTATTGGGCATAGACCTAAGAATGACTGCTAGTGATTTTTCATGTTTAGTGGGCATTTAGAAATCTTTTATAAAGCATTTGTTCAAGTATTTTGTCCACTTTTTACTGGGTTATCTCTTTGTTTTTAAAGATTTTTTGTTCCTGATATATTCTGGATAAGTCCTTTGAGGATATATGTATCATTAATATATTCTCCCATTTAGTAAATTGCTTTTCTATTTTCTTGATGTGTCTTTTGTTAAATGTAAGCTAATTAATTTTAATAAATTTTATTGTAACTTTTTTCTTTCATTGTCAGAAATTTTGTGATCTTTTATTTTATTTTAAAGATTTATTTATTTGAGAGAGAGAGAGAGAGTCATCTGGGCGAAGGGCAGAGTGACAGGGAGAGAATCTCAAGCAGACTCCCTGCTGAGTGTGGAGCCCAATGTGGGGCTCCATCCCAGGATCCTGATATCATGACCTGAGCTGAAATCAAGAGTTGGGTGCTTAAATGACTGAGCCACTCAGGCGCCCCCCAAAATTTTGTGGTCTTCTAAAAAACATTCTTTGCATGCTCTAAAGTCACAAAGAGACTCTCTTATGTTTTCCACTAAAAGTTTTATTATTTTACTTTTAAAATTTTTTTTAAAGATTGTATTTATTTATTTGACAGAGAGAGACAATGTGCACAAGTAGGCAGAGCAGCAGGCAGAGGGAGAGGGAGAAACAGGCTCCCCACTGAGCAGAGAGCCCGATGTGGGACTTAATCCCAGGATGCTGAGATCATGATCTGAGCTGAAGGTAGATGCTTAACCAGCTGAGCCACCCAGGTATCTCTTATTTTACTTTTCATTTAGATTTTCAATCCAACTGAAAATGACTTCTGTGTATGATGTGAGGTAAGGGGTCAAAATACTTTTCTAAAAAATATTATCCTCTCCCTTTTATACTGCATTGTTAGCTTTGTTATAAATTAGGTAACCCTATATGTATGGATGCATTTCTGGACTCTCTCTTCTGTTCCCCTGGCCACTTTGTCTATCTTGAAGTTAATACAAAATTGTCTTAGTATTACGACAATAATGTATTCTGATATCTTCAAATTAGAAAATACAATAATTATTATTTAATAATAAAAAGAGATAATTTACAATTTTTGTAACATGAAAAATACATTTATCATATATTATTTTAAATTTTTATGTAGACCACAATATATAGATTATTTTAATGAGTAGCAATATAGCAATATTCTTTTTTTGAATAGAACCCTATTAAGATGATTTTTATGTACTTTTCTGATGTATTTTAATTCTTTGAACATTTCTGTACTTTTTGACATGAGATATTATAGGTTCACATTGTACTTTTCCTTGCACATTCGTAGAAATAGGTATTTCTCCATTGAGATCAGGTTCTTTTGGGAGGAAGTGAACTTGGAAACCAAGATCTTAGCATTTATTTTGGTTATGGCTGCTTGGTACTTGTGGCCTTTCCAGTGGTTGGAATAACAAAATGTGTGTGTGTGTGTGTGTGTGTGCATGCATGTAACTGTATACATACATAGACAAAAATATATATGTATACATATGGATACATATAAATGCACTTTCACACACATATATACCTATATATAGTTTCACACTAACTCCAATTCCAGTCCAGCACCATGAGATTCATTCCAGATTTCCCTCTTTTTATGTCTGTAACTCCTTTTACTAACATCGGGAAATTTGTCTAGCAATATCTAATATATTTCATTTGTTTTCTCTATCCCCCTTTATATAACTAATATCTGACAGCTACAGTTTCCACCTCATTTGGCTTCTTTCCTCACATGGTCCTCAAGTCTCACTGCGCCCCTATTTTTGCTTTTGTCATTTTAATGGCTCTGATAACATTGAGGGAAAAAGAAAAGATGGAAAGAAAGAGGAATCCTATTTTTCTTTGGGCAAATTTTGGGAAATAAATCTAATTTGCTTTAAGAGAAGATCAATGACAAAAGGAAAAATAAGAAAAGAGGAAGAGACTGCTGCAATCTGTTTATTATTTCATGAAGAAGGATAAGGTCTTCCTTCTGATTTTTATTATGTAATACTATCATTGCTCTGAGTAAGGGAGGCACAAGGATTACCAGTGATTACATTTTAATCTTGATCTGATTATATTTTATTAAAAAGTATCACATATTTATCAGCCTCCAAAACACAACTTATTACAAGAAAGATTATGTTGATGTCTTTTATAAGATCTCAAAAGAAAGGTTAGTCAATTGAAATCTATTTATAGTTTATTTTTATTTTCTTATGTCCTCAAGCTGGAAATGAGTACTAACCCTATGTCTTATAGGACCATGTTGCACTTTTTAAAGTATCTTTTTTCTTTGGTTTCTACAATCATCATCTTTGTCACTATTCTCAGAAAGTTGAGTTATTCACCTTTTAGATGTTATATTAAACATCGAATAAGGCATTAAATGGGCAGGGTACCTGACTTCAGAAAGCATTTATTCTACTGAGCTCTTACAAGGAATGTGAGTATTATTAGATTAATATTAGTTATGTAAGAAACTAATCCCCAAATGCATAGTGGTTTAAACCTAACATGATTTTTTTCTGTGAATTAATATTCCCAGGTGCGTTTTCCTGGTCAACAGGAAGACTCAGCTCCCACAATCACTTAAACTTACAGAGCTTCTTTAATCTTCAGCACAGAGCTTCATTGTGATGGCCTCCTCTGGGTCAACCAGAAGGTGGATAGGTCAGGGAGCAAGCACATGTGGGAGGCTTCTAGGGGCAGAACTGAAAGTGGCTGGTCTCATTTATTCTGTTCTCATTCCATCATTAGAACTCTGTTACATGGCCCCATGAAACAGCAAGGGAATCTAGGGTATGTAGTACTGATATATGCCCAGGGAAAAGGAGAAAGTTTCTGATGAATTGTTAAGAATAGCTGCCATAGGGGTGCCTGGGTGGCTCAGTCGTTAAGCGTCTGCCTTCAGCTCAGGTCATGATCTCAGGGTCCTGGGATCGAGCCCCGCATCGGGCTCCCTGCTCTGCGGGAGGCCTGCTTCTCCCTCTCCCCCTCCCCCTGCTTGTGTTCCCTCTCTCGCTGTGTCTCTCTCTGTCAAATAAATAAATAAAATCTTTAAAAAAAAAAAAAAAAAAAAAAAAAAAAGAATAGCTGCCATAGCAATATATAAAATGTATAAAAAGCAGACCTGCTCTGGTTGAGACACAAGTGAGCCATATGTACAACTCAGTAGATATTTCCTCAGCCCCTTAAAAATATAGAAACGAATAACATCATCAACAACAAAAATCTTTCTCCAAAAATCTAGGTTTTCACAGAATGCCTTTTGGAAATTATTGCATGAAAATGTATGCATTTACTCAGCAATCTCATTTTTAGAACTCTATACTGTAGAAATAAAAGCATATTTTAAAAACAATTACATTACAAATGTATCCATTGATTCAGCAATCTCATTTCTGGGACTACATACTATAGAAATAAAAGAATATTTTAAAACTATTGTATTAAACACATACTCATTGTCTCAGCAATTCAATTCCTGAGACTCTATACCAAAAAATAAAAGAATATCATGTTGGAAAGCTCTGTTCTCAGCAATTTGTTCTCTAGAATGTCTTCTGAAGCAGTATTTGTAGTAGCAAAGGCAAAGCAAAATAAGATAAAAATCAAACTAGAAAGAAAATGGAAACCCTTTAATAGGGAAGTAATAGAAGGGATTCATAAATTTTTTTTAAAGATTTTATTTATTTGAGACAGAATGAGAGAGAGAGAGAGAGCTCATGAGAGGGGGGAAGGTCAGAGGAGAGGCAGGCTCCCCGCCGAGCAGGGAGCCCGATGCGGGACTCGATCCAGGGACTCCAGGATCATGACCTGAGCCGAAGGCAGTCGCTTAACCGACTGAGCCACCCAGGCGCCCAGGGATTCATAAATATTTTAAGATCATGAAATATTATGTGACCATTCCTTAGAACTGATTCTAGTTGGAGTGTAGGAATTTCTACAATGTACTGATAGATAAGTAAAGCAAGATGCTGGTAACTGTACATAATATGAGCTCATTTTCCTAAGATAATGAGAAAATAACCAATACCTCTAAGTGCAGAGGGCATGTGTGTGAGAGGGAGTTATAATATAAACATAATGAAAGGTATCATTGTGTTTAATCTTTTACAGTTGTTACTTGTCATGATTGGGGTCAATTGAGTACTAGAAGCAGGAAAACATAAAGACCACATGCTTATTTTACCCAGTATAAAGACACTGCTGATACAATAGATGAGATCAGTGGGAGCACCAGAATACACATGGCAAAATGACCAAACAGACATTCACTCCAATTATCATGATGTGTGTTAGTGTGCTGTGATCGAAAGTGGGTTTTATTTGTTATTTTAACTTTACTTTTATATATCCCTGATAAATGTAGAAAGGCTCCTGTAAAACTCTTCTTTATAGATTTTCTTTGTTTTCTAATACCATCAATATAAACAATGCTGTGTGAAAAAAAAAAGCCAGAGATGAGATTCAATTAGAATCTTCTTATTCCAATAATCCTTGCAGAATTCATGTATTTTTCACTTGTTTAAAATAAGAAGTTCTGGCACTTCCTACAGTAAATCTCCCTTTGGGCCCACTGAGTTTGGAGTTTGGCTAACAAGAACCTGATTATTAGTGTGTGTGTGTATTTGTGTGTGTGTGTGTGTGTGTGTTTGCTTTGGATAACTAAAATGGCTTGCCTAAATGTAGGTGGTTATGCCACATATCATAAAATTTCCTAAAATATGAGACATATTTGAAGAACATTTCAGAGATGTACTTTTGTTTGATTTTATTATTTTATTTTTATTTTTTTACTTTTTTAATTGAAGAATAATTGACATATAATATTGTATTAGTTTCAGGTGTACAACATAGTGATTCAGTAGTTATATATGTTATGAAATGGTCACCACAATAAGTCTACTACCATCTGTCATGGTAGAGTTGTTACAATATTATTGACCATTTTCCCTATGCTGTATGTTACAACCCCATGTCTTAATTTTATAACTGAGAGATTGTACCTCTTAATCCCCTTCACCTATTTTGCCAGACACGCAGTTTTAGTAATGATTCATAACAATAACTTCTATACCAATGCTCTATTTGCAGAAGCTTTTCAAAGAACCTAATGAACCCAAGGGAAGATTTTAATTTCTCAGTGTTTGGCAATACAAAGAGAATGGTGTGTATATTCTTCAATTCTAAATAATTCAGATGAGTGTTCTGACTTTTAATGAGGCTTTCTCATCATTTTTCCATTTGAATATTTTTAGTACATTTTGGATGTGTTTTGGTTTCTTTTTATTCATTGTGCCTGGCATTGAAAAGAGATGCACAACAATCTAACAATTTTGTAATAGACTCTTATATTTTGAAAAGTCAACTCAATTTCAGAGAAGTCAAATTTATCTGTTTATCCATCCCTCTGTCCATCCAATGATCTATTATCTATCTATCTATCATCTATCATCTATCTATCTATCTATCTATCTATCTATCTATCTATCTATCTATCATCATCTATCTACCATCTATCTATCCATCATATATCATCTATCTAATCTTGATAAACACAAGCTTCCTCTTTTAGGCCAACAATCTGGTTTAGTCAGAGACATTTTGATGATTGCACCACTGAGTCTGAGAAAGGGATCCCCTGGTGATGTCATGGAGGGGATCCCCTAGTGAAGATATCAAGAGTGGTCTCAGAATTATCTTACTAAATAAGACAGAATTTGAGGGTATTTCAGAAGACTGAGAGGAGTTTTTTTTTTTTTTTTTTTTTCTTGAGAATATCAAAGGGGTGGCAGATGTCTCATTATTGCTCCTATAGAAATAAATGTCACAAGAATAGGTGGGAAAAATTTCCCCATGACAAAACTGGAAAACATGGTGGAAGAGAGTCACTCCAAGATGGAAAATTAAGTGCTTTTCTTTTTGTAGTCATAGTCCTAGTTGGATAAAGTGCTTGGAATTTTGATGTTCAGAACCACATGAAGTCTAGATTAAAAAGAACCCCATTAACTTTCTGTCTCCATTCTTTTTTGAAACCACACTATCAACTCGATCTTTTCAAACTAGTATTTAAATTTACCTTTATCCTTATGAACATAGATAAAATAACAATTCCTTAGTATAGCTTTTAAAGGCTAGTATACATAGAAGATTTGTAATTCTATGCTTTTTCATTCATTTGTTCAACATTTGTTGACTAATTGCTGTATAAAATTTCTTTCAAGTTTGCAGAGAACCCCAAATATATTGCTTTGCTTCTTTTCAATTTCTCTATATCCTATCCAAACTCTTTTCTGACTCAGAATTCCTCCTGCTTTTATATACTACTCAAATCCCTTGGAAGTATTAAAATCAAAACAAATGTAATGAACATTATGTTCATTATATGTTATTAGGGGAAAATGCTTTCTTCATTCTGTGAATTATTACACATAGCACAGTTCTCAGCATTACTATTATTTAGGTGTAAACCTTAGCTGCCCTATAAGATTACAGAATCTAGATCTAGGGTCTGTTAGTTCTTCTCACATTGCCTTTGAAGAACCTACACTTTTTGTTTTCTTTCTGGAATCTGTAGTTTTCTATATATTTTTTTGTGAACTGGTAAATTTGCCTTTTTTCTCTTTCCTCTATTAGAATGTAAGTTTCAAGGATAAGAAACCTGGCTGCAGATAGTTTCCCATATTTTACCTGCTAAACATAATGTCTGACAAAAATATAGTTGTTGAAATACAGTTATTAAACTAATTGAAGACTTATAATTCATTTTTTACTAGATAAATAAAAAGTTTGTGTATAGGGAAATTCGGGTTCTTTGGCATTGTCAAAGCCTTGCATCAAAATGTCTATTTTGTCCTTCACCTCTCCCATTACTGGTATACCCATAGTTAAATATTGCCTAAATTCCTAAGGAATGTTGCAAGACTTGGGTAATTTTTCTGTATTTTCAGTTACCTTTTTATACTTTTGTTTTAAAATAATTTTATATTTACAGAAGAGTTGCAAAGATATTACAGAGCTCCTGTATATGCTTCACTCAGCTT
Organism: Neomonachus schauinslandi; assembly: GCF_002201575.2. Lineage (NCBI taxonomy): Eukaryota > Metazoa > Chordata > Mammalia > Carnivora > Phocidae > Neomonachus > Neomonachus schauinslandi. Next base: position 97,975,646 of record NC_058403.1, on the reverse strand, counting down.
CCCCTAACCATAATCATGGTACATTCACCAAAACTAAGAATTTAACATTAATGTAATACTATTCACTAAAACAGTGGTTCCACCAGGCTTTCCACTAAGGTACTTTTTCTGTTTCAGGATCTAGTCCAGTATAACACATTTCATTTAGTCATTATGTCTCCTTATCTCCTCTAATCTGTGACAGCTTCTCAATCTTTCCTAGTTATTCATGACCGTGGCACTTCCGAAGAGTACTGGTTATATATTTTGTAAAACACTCATCATTTAATGTTCTTCCAATGTTTTCTCATTAAACATTTAGGTTGTATTGGGGTTACAGATTTTGGGGAAAGACACAAAAAAGTAAAGAGGAAGCTAAACTTTTAAATAGTATCAAGTAATCTGTGTCCTACATGAAAACATCCCAGAGAAATAGAACATACTACCTGGCCAAAATAGTGAAGCAGCCACCAAACCTGGCAACAGGATGATAGTTTCAAGGCAGATGGTAAAAACAAAAACTTGGAGACTCTGGTGGAGGTTTAACACATAATACAAGGGCAAGATAAAAGGAGACAACATAAAAAAAGTGTTAAGTTTTAAAAACCCATTTTCATTAGTTTACATAGAAATAATTATCATAGTTTATCATAGAAATAATTTTATAATAGCTCAAATTTCAGAACATTGTAAACCTTTATGTATTTCATGAACATTTAAATGAAATTTCTGCTAAAATCTTTTCACAAATATTTAATCCAAAATTCTGTTAGGAAATAAATTTTATTTAACTTTATTTAATACATAGTAAAAATTATTTCGGTCACTTGTGAAATATTTCAATGATTTTCTGTGTTGCAACTATTCAAGATAAACTAGTTTAATATTCACTCCAGCTCCCAGCAGTTTATATTTATTTATATTCATTGCATGTCAAATAAGGAAAAGACAGACAATATTGATTTTCTATAATTCAGAATTAGTTTCATAAAAATTTGAAACAGTAGTGGTAGTTTTAATTATATATCTCATCATAAGTTTTCAAAATTATTTTAGATACATATTTCAGAGGCCAATTTTCTACACAACAATCATTTTTTTATAAGAAACTAAATTTGTATTTCTACAAAAGCCACTTTCAAAGTGACATTTAAATATTTTGTTTCTTTCTTTTTTTTTTTAAGATTTTATTTATTTATTTGAGAGAGAGAGAATGAGAGAGAACACATGAGAGGGGATAGGGTCGGAGGGCAAAGCAGACTCCCTGCCGAGCAGGGAGCCCGATGAGGGACTCGATCCAGGGACTCCAGGATCATGACCTGAGCCGAAGGCAGTCGCTTAACCAACTGAGCCACCCAGGCGCCCTAAATATTGTGTTTCTAAGTTATCTGCGAAGAGTGAGAGTTTGACTTCTTTGCCAATTTGAATGCATTTATTTCATTTTGTTGTCTGATTGCTGAGGCTAGGACTTCTAGTACTATGTTGAACAATAGTGGTGAGAGTGGGCATCCCTGTCATGTTCCTGACCTTAAGGGAAAAGCTCTCAGTTTTTCCCCATTGAGAATGATAATCACTGTGGGCTTTTCATAGATGCCTTTTATGAAATTGAGGTATGTTCCCTCTATCTCTATACTTTGAAGAGTTTTAATCAAGAAAGGGTGCTGTATTTTGTCAAATGCTTTTTCTGCATCAATTGAGAAGATCATATGGTTCTTGTCTTTTATTTTATTAATGTGATCTATCACATTGATTGATATGTGAATTTTGAACCACTCTTGCATCCCAGGAATAAATCCCACTAAGTCGTGGTGGATAATCCTTTTAATGTACTGTTGGATCCTATCTTGGTGAGTATTTTGGCATCAGTGTTCATCAGGGATATTGGTCTATAATTCTCCTTTTTGGTGGGGTCTTTGTCTGGTTTGGAGATCAAAGTAATGCTGCCCTCATAGAACAAGTTTGGAAGTTTTCCTTTGCTTACCTATTTTATGAAACAGCTTCAGAAGAATAGGTATTAGTTCCTCTTTAAATGTTTGGTTGAATTCCCCTGGGAAGCCATCCAGCCCTGGACTCTTGTTTGTTGGGAGATTTTTAATTACTGCTTCAATTTCTTTGCTGGCTATGGGTCTCTCCAGATTTTCTATTTCTTCGGGTTCCAGTTCTGGTAGTTTATATGTTTCCAGGAATGAGTCAATTGCTTCCAGATCACCTAATTTTTTGAGACATAGTTACTCATAATATGTTATAACAATTGTCTGTATTTCCTTGGTATTGGTCATGATCTCTCCCCTTTCATTCATGATTTTATCAATTTGGGTCCTTTCTCTTTTCTTTTGAATAAGTCTGGCCAAAGGTTTATTGATTTTATTAATTATTTCAAAGAACCAGCTCCTAGTTTTGTTGATCTGTTTACTGTTCTGGTTTCCATCCCTTGATTTCTGCTCTAATCTTTATTATTTCTCTTCTCCTGCTTAATTTAGGCTTTGTTTGCTGTTCTTTCTCCAGCTCCTTTAGGTGTAAGGTTAGTTTGTGTATTTGGGATTTTTATAATTTTTTTGAGAGAGACTTGGATTGCTATGTACTTACCTCTTAGGATTGCCTTTGCTGCATCCCATAGGTTTTGGACCAATGTGTTTTCATTCTCATTAGTTTGCATGATTTGTTTAAGTTCTTCTTTAATTTCCTGGTTGACCCACTCATTCTTTAGCAGGATGCTCTTTAACCTCCAAGTGTTTGAGTTCGTTCTAAATTTCTTCTTGTGATTGAGTTCCAGTTTCAAAGCATTGTGGTCTGAAAATATGCAAGGGAATAATCTCAATCTTTTAGTAATGGTTGAGACCTGATTTTTGACCCAGTATGTGATCTATTCTGGAGAAAGTCCATGTGCACTGGAGAAGAATGAGTATTCTGTTGATTGAGGATGGAATGTTCTATATATATCTGGGAAGTCCCTCTGGTCCAGTGTGTCATTGAAAGCCCTTTTTTCTTTGTTGATCTTCTGCTTAGATGATCTGTCCATTGCAGTGAGTGGGGTGTTGAAGTCCCCTACTATTAATGTACTATTATCAACATGTTTCTTTACTTTGGTTATTTATTGGTTTATATAATTGGCTCCCATGCTGGAGACATAAATATTTACAATTGTTAGATCTTCTTGCTGGATAGACCCTTTAAGTATGATATAGTGTCCCTCTATATCTCTTACTACAGTCTTTGGTTTAAAATCTAATTTATCTGATATGGGGATTGCTAACCCAGCTTTCTTTTGAGGTCCATTAGCATGGTAAATTGTTCTCCACCCTCTCACTTTTAGTCTGGAGGTGTCTTTAGGTCTAAAATGTGTCTCCTGTAGACAGCATATGGATGGCTCTTGCTTTTTTTATCCAATCTGATACGCTGTGTCTTTTGGTTAGAGATTCAGCCCATTTACATTCAGAGTAACTACTGAAAGATATGAATTTAGCACCATTGTATTGTCTGTAAAGTCCCTGTTTCTGTAGATTGTCTCTGTTACTTTCTGGTCTATGTGACTCTTGGGGTCTCTCTTCACTTACAGAATCCTCCTTAATATTTTTTGCAGGGCTGGCTTGGTGGTCTAAGTTGTCTACCATTTTTGTATAGATTAAATTCATTTAAAATTTATAATCATATATCTAATACATTTAATGTCCTTAATATCCAAATATTTATTTTCTTATTTTAACTGATTTTTTTTTTCTGTGAACACAAGGTTGAACTTCAAATTATAGTGTAATTAATTTTATGACCCCACAAATATTCAACATTAAGATGTTAGCTCTTTTAGAGTTCTCCATTCCAATACAGTAAACTACATGTCCCAGAATATGATCGTATACTTATGTCTACGTATAACTTTAAAGATTTATACAATTTAAAACATGAAGCCTAGTGTTGCAGTATAAGGGATTCTGACTCTAGGAAACTTCACCTACAAAATGTGTGTGATATTCATACTTCCTACTTTAAATTATTTTTTCTACAACCTCTGCTGTCTAGACACCATTTTTATGAACTTTTTTTTTTTAAAGATTTTATTTATTTATTTGAGACAGAGAGAATGAGAGAGAGAGAGCACATGAGAGGGGGGGAGGGTCAGAGGGAGAAGCAGGCTCCCTGCCGAGCAGAGAGCCCGATGTGGGACTCGATCCCAGGACTCCAGGATCATGACCTGAGCCGAAAGCAGTCGCTTAACCAACTGAGCCACCCAGGCGCCCTGAACTTTTTTTTTTTAAGAGAGAGAGAGAGGGAGAGGGAGAGAGAGCTTGCACAAGTAGTAGGCGTGGGGGTAGCAAAGGGAGAGGGAGAGAGAGAATTTTTTTTTTTAAAGATTTTATTTATTTGACAGAGAGAGACACAGCAAGAGAGGGAACACAAGCAAGGGGAGTGGGAGAGGGAGAAGCAGGCTTCCTGCTGAGCAGGGAGCCCGATGTGGGGCTCGATCTCAGGACCCCGAGATCATGACCTGAGCCGAAGGCAGATGCTTGACGATTGAGCCACCCAGGTGCCTGGGAGAGAGAGAATCTTATGCATGCTACCCGCCCAGCACAGAGCCCCAGTTGGGGCTTGATCTCAGAACTCTGAGATCATGATCTCAGCTGAAATCAAGAGTATGATGCTTAACCAACTGAGTCACCCAGATGCCCCAACATTTTTACGGGAATATTTAGAATAAATTAAGACTAGAATCTTGCATTAAATGAGTTTATTTACCTATAAATAATTTTTTAACTCTTGCTATTTTTGCATAATTTATTTTAAAAGTTTGAAAACATTTCATAGGTATGTCTTTTATTAGAGATTTGTTGAGACTAAAGTTGGCTCCATCTGCACAATTTACTTCCCCCAATTGAGCAGGTAACCATATCATAACATGTGCATTAATAATTGTTATCATTGTATAATAATTTAAATATTATACAATTATTTCTAATAGCATATGTATGTATAAATATGTATATGAGCTAAATACTCATATTAATGCCTTTTTTGATTCCCTTCTAGATGAAAATTCTAACTTTTCCTTCAAGGACTAAGAGGTGATTTGTCAAAAAATTATTTTATATTTTATTTTTAATCTAAGGGCTTTCTTTGCCTGGAATTTCAGTAACTTTTAGAAATTGGACACTCAGATGAAAGTAGGCACATAAAATAATGGTTTCAGGCTTTAATAGCTATCTTTTGTGACTAAAGAAAAATCTATAACTCATGACTGGAAATATTGTTGACTATTGTTTTACTTAAACTTATTTCAGCCACAAACAACAGAAAAACGTACTAAAAGTGTCCTAAATAATAAAAGGTATATTATTTCACAATACTAATTCCAAAGTGTTTAATTTAGAGTGGTTTGATAAAGCACTTCTAGTATTGATTGCAGATACCTGGGAATCTCAGAAAAATGTCCAGATAGCCATGAAATATAAAATTTTTAACAATAATACCCGGATATTATTTACCTATTTCACTCTCTTTCCTTCACAAGCAGAGGGTTACATTTTCCAGGGGCTACTTAATGTATATTATCACAACTAGATGAAATGTACAAAAAGATGTGAGAATCCAGCCAGCTTTTATCAAGCACAAGCCTGAAAAGCTTTGCAAAAATGTAAAGTAATGCTAACTTTCACACAATTATTTTATTTTAGAAATTACAGTTATGACTCATAAAAACATTATTCCTGGCAACATGTAATGATTATATTCATTTTGAATAAATTCTTAACTAATATTTTTTACACTTCTCATTTAAAATTTTTTTTAATTTAAATTCAATTTAGAAAAAAATAAATTTAGTTAACATATAGTGTATTAATAGTTTCAGGTGTAAAATTAATGATTCATCAGTTGCATATAACACCCAGGGCTCATTACATCAAGTGCCCTCCTTAATGCCTATCACCCAATTGCCCTCATTTTAAAATTTTAATACAGGAAATATTGATAGATATAGTCCACATAAACAAAAGCTCCTTGGAGTCCTTAATAATTCTTAAAACTATAAAGAAGTCCTAAGTCTCTGGAATTTGAGAGCTGCTGGCTTAATAATACAGACCATTGAGTACCTGGTGCTTTTCATCAACTAGTTCTGTCATTACCACAGGCATTAATAATTTCTCCTCCATGACCCTCTTCATAGTTAGGGATTGCTGCAGTAATCCCAGGTATCACATGCAATTCTGTGATGCAGCAAAGAAGACAATCAATTACTCCTAAATTCTTTCTTTTATGAGAGAGGTGAACATTACTCATGACTCCCAACAGAATTTATCGCATGTCCCATTGTCTGGGAAAGGATAAATGACTATGTTAATCAATCACTCTCAAAGGGAATGACATCACTTTGATTGGCTGAGTCCAACTGTCACCCATTTCTAGGTACAGGAAGAGAAAGATCCACTTCTTGGAATTCTTGGCCAAGTGGAGGAAGAATATTCAAACTCACTATGGATTCTAAAAGCAAGTCACACTCTTAGCTTAGGGAGTGTATGTGGATAAAGTGAGTGTGTCATTAACGATTGTTGTGCTGAATTTATTCATGAAAATCAGGTAGGTATTAGACACTGACCATCTCATGTGGCTCTGGCCATAGTCTTTGTCCAACTAATCCTATTCTGAAATTCTTGGTATTTAAAATTGTAACCTTTATAATTAACATTTAAAAATTAATTAAGGTAGTAAATGTAGCTGGCAAAGTGGGTAAGTAATCTCTAAAAAGGTAGCTTGAAACAATAGTTTGATGGTAGACATTCAAATGCAAAGAGGTAGAAGATTCAAAATAAAGGTAAGGCCACAGATCTCAAGAACTTGCAGTATATTTAAAACGAAATATTTTATCCCTTCCTTGAGAAATGCACCTTTTCCCAACATACTTAAAAAAATGTGAAAGTCTGTACAGATTGTGAAACACTAAAACACACTAGCATCTTCTTATGTCTGCATTATAGTTGCTAATTTATATATAATTATGTTTATTGTTTTACTTTGACTTGATTCTGAACCTTCCAAAAGCATTGGACTGTGATACAATGTTTTGGCTACTGATCTTGGTCCTGTGCTAAATTTCTATGCCTCTTTTCATATAAAGTTTTGATCTTCATTTTCTAATTTATATGATCTATTTATAAAATGATTAGATTAAGAAAAATGACATCTAAGACATTCTGAGATGTTAAACTTTCTTCAATAGATATAGTCTTCAATGTTTGGAAGAGTCATAATGACTTGACTTAAATTGGTTGACCTTGTGATTAATTTTTTCAGGAAGAGATTTGAAGACTACATGTACTAAAGAAATGATATTTTAGATGTCTGTCACAAACTGATGTGCGTGACAACTTCATAGGCACTTAATTACTTTGTCTATTTTAGGTGTGGGCATAACCTTGCTTGACAAATATTAAAAAAATTCTTATAAACATTTGATATTGTTCTGAAAAAGTTATGGTCTCAGTTTTTGTTTTAGAATAAAGATTCCAAGTAATCTACATTGCTCTTATAACATTCCTAAAATTTTTTTACATTTTTGCAAAATGTAAATTAAATGCTTTGGAAATATTTTCAATATCGCTTCAAATATATTTGCGTATATATTTGTCATATAATGTTGGAGAGAGAGTGCTGGTTCTCCCACTTTTCAATACACTATAAGCACAAATAAAAGTGCTTTATTGGTAGGTATTATACATTTTGTTTTATAGATCACATACATGTAAGACTGAGACATTATGATATATCAGACTGAGCATAAAACATTTAATACTGTCTCCAAATTAAATATCAGTTTCCACAGTTGACAATATTTCAGAATACCTCCAAGCATAATTATGTTTTTGGTCCAATATTTAGAATAGTTTTGATTCATAATAACCTCAAACTAGTATCTCTCTCTTTCTCTCCGGATGTATTGATAAATGATCTGAGTGGAAACAACACATCTGATTTAAAATGAAAATATTATATCTAATTTATATCCCTCTATAAGTGAGTATATAACCAGATAAATCAATTATACAGTTGAATTGAATAGCAGTTATAAGAATTTAGTCAAATCAGTCAATTCAGCTGTATTGGTGAAATAATTTATGATTTCACCTATAAATCTGAAGTTTCCAATTTATGTTTAATTCTATCTCAAACATTTCCCATAGAGAAGTTGCTCTGCTAATGGGAAGTTAATATCACCCAAATCTCCAGGGGAATTAGTTCAGTGTGGTGATGCATTGCACCAAAATTAAAATTAAATTCCAGTTGTCTCATAATAGTTTTTCATAATCATCTGACAACCTAGTTAGCTAACACTACCAACATATTTTCTCTCCTGAAAGCCTAACAGGTGTTTGGTAGATTTTCTTCATCTGTTACAAATCAGTACTGATTCCAACTGGACATGTTCCATTCAATAGATGGACATTTTTTATACTTGTAGATATCCTGCACCTGTTCAAACAGTATCAGCTCCAAACCTGTCTTCTTAGTTGATGCTGGCTGTTCTGTTCTTGACACCTGGCCCATCGGATCCTCATCATTGTCTCTATAGAAGAGATTTATTACACACATACTCTTGCACCTGTCTCAAATTATCTAAATCTGTCTATGTCTGGCACAACGTCAGTCTTAGTGGGGCTGTGGAGGGATAGGTTGACCTGTGCTGAATCACATTTTTTCTTCATGACAAAATGATATATTAATTCTCTAAAAACTTTATAACTTTATCAAAGTAAATTTTAGCTATGTTACCATTAGAAACTATCTTAAACTGAAGATTTCATACCTGAATTTTTCCAGTTTTCAGAACAAAATAGACATATTTTAAAGGTCAGAAGATTGAGGATGCACTTATTATATAGGCTGGGAATAAATTGACCTCATTACCTTTAGTTCTTCTGTGATAGGGAAGGGAAGGCTAACCTCCTGGGTGAGGCGGAGAAAACATGCATTTTTATAGTCCATGAAAATTTAAGTTAGCTAATATTGATCTCCCTGGGAGGGGAAGAATGGAATAAATGGAAAGAATAAAAATGAGAGAGAGAAGAATGTGTTCTAGGTCTTCTAAAAAATGGTATTTGTTGGGGTGCCTGGATGGCTCAGTCAGTTAAGTGTCTGCCTTCAGCTCAGGTCATGATCCCAGGGTCCTAGGATCGAGCCTCGTGTCAGGCTCCCTGCTCAGTGGGGAGCCTGCTTCTCCCTCTCTCTCTGCCTGCCGCTCTGCCTACTTGTGTTCTCTCTCTCTGTCAAATACATAAATAAAATCTTTAAAAAATGGTATTTGCGGCTAATATATGTATTTTCCTCAATGGAGCATTAAAAATTCTGAAGAACTGACCTATCAATGTTGGGATGACTCCTTCCTTTACTATGAAAACTATGGGAATTACAAATAAACATTAGATGTCTATATTTTGTTTTCCTGTAAGTCAAAAGAGAATTCTGTTTCTTAATAATGAGTCACATAACCAAAAGTGATTTAAAAAAAAGAACCCACCTTGCATCCTCACAAAATAGATTGGTTTTTTAAAAAATAAAGGGATTCCATAAGAAAAAAACACAGAAGTCCAGTTTTCAAGAAGATAATTGCAGTGGTGCAGTTCTGAATGTTCCAGATTTCTTCTTAAAAAATAGTAGAAGTGATCAGTAAATCATTTAAATCAGTAAATGATGATGAAAAACAAATAGGCATATCATCAACAAAGTGAGCTGATAGGCAATCCCCAGATACCTGAGAATGTGGGTGGCTGTTACCAAAACACCAGTAGGGGTAGGACTAACTCAGGATCAGCATCTATGTGAGGAAAATAGTGAGAAATTAAAGGAGATTACTGACAAATTTAATGAAACAAAGACTCTGATATTATCATCAAATATCTACAATAAAGAGGACCCAATTCTGAGTGGGTAAACTTGCTCAGTTAAACCTAGAATGATAGGTAACACTGACAGAAATCCTTCCATAGTCTGGTTTGAGAGTTAGTCTCTCTCTCTCTCTCTCTCTCTCTCCCTCTCTCTCTCTCTCTCACACACACACTGTGTCTGTTGTTATTAATTGGCCATGGATGGATAAAACAGTGCTGATATTGCCTAAACCTCTGAGGATCTTAGAGATATTCAACAAATATTTCCTTCCAGAAAGATAGAGTTTTCTGTTGAAACAAAACTCCTGAGACATTCTCCTGGGAGAATGAACCACAACTGAGCATGGCAGGATCACTAGGGATAAGAAAGAGAAAGCTCAGATAGCAAGAAACAAACACAGGCTTAGAAGAAGTAGATTCCAGAACATACTGTAACCACAATACAAAGTGTATGAAGGTGGAAACACTAATATGGAAGTCAAGACTAGTAGGTAACAAAGCTGAAGACAGATTGCTTGTTGCAAGCTTATCTCTGAAAGAAAGAGTGGGGACTACACAAACAAGGCTACAGGATAATAAAAGAAGAAATCTTCAAAGAAGGAGGATGAGGTAGAGAAGGAGGAAGAGAGAGAGAGATGAGAAGATACTAGCTTGGTCCACAATCTTTGTTTCTTCAGGAAAACCAGACTCTTAAACATTGAGGAAAAAAAGAATGAACTCAAATGCCACATAGATACTATAAGAAAAAAAGATGTCAATGAATCAAATAATTTTGTTAGAGATATTGAAACATTCCTATAATGTGACTATAAAACACATGATAATTGTAATACCTAATATTTTTAAGTGAATAAAATTAATTAATAAGAAAATGAAAGTTTGAAAAGCAGTACAAATCACATAAACTCAGAACAAGGTGACCAAATAACAGAAGAATGCTAAATGAGAATATTAGACCTTAAGAAAAGTATTCAAAAAGAAAGAAATTCAGAAATGAAGACTAAGTTAGAATAAACAGAACACATATAGACTTCTGAAAGCAATGTAAAAAAATGGATGCTTACATGTAGAAAAATAATGAAAAGTTAAAGATCTAGAGAAAATGATTTCAAAGGAAAACTATATAAGAAGACACAGTTATTTAACCTATGTTTAATTCCACCCCCCCCCCACAAAAAGCACCCTCCCTTCTGTAAAATGTGAAAAGAAATCAGAGTAAATATATAGATCTAAATTAGGAGAACTTCCTGTACTTCAGAAGTATGTTGATAGGGCATGTACCTGTTATAAACAATAGCAAGTAAATAATAGCAAATATAAGAAACAATTTAAATATGCATCAGGAATTGATTGAATTAACAATGACACATCTGTACATACACCAAAAGAAAAGGAAAATACATCTATTTGGTGATATGGAATGGTTTCCAAAATTTTGGTCGAATGAAAAAAGCAACTTTAGTTTCTCTCACTACATACAGATCGATAGATATACAGGTAGGTAGTAAGTAAGTAAGTAGTAAGTAAGTAGATGGTAGATAACTGAAGTTGTTTTTCTTTTTTTTTTAAGATTTATTTATTTATTTATTAGAGAGAGAGAGCATGAGAGGGGGGAAGGGCAGAGGGAGAAGCAGATTCCCCGCCGAGCAAGGAGCCCGATGTGGGACTCGATCCCGGGACTCCAGGATCATGACCTGAGCCGAAGGCAGTCGCTTAACCAACTGAGCCACCCAGGCACCCTGAAGTTGTTTTTTGAGGCTTGCTGGATCACCGGCAAGAACGTTGAAGAGAAAGATATGTTTTCTCTTTATTTTGTATTTATGTATGTATGTATAATATAATATTGTATATATTCATTACATATTATATAATATATACTATTTATTATATACATTATATATATTATCTATATATAAAGTATATATATATGTGTGTGTGCATCTGTATCATCCAACTTTTCCTAATATTAATATCATTCATAATCATAGGATACTTACCAAAAGTAAGAATTTAACATTGATGTAATACATACATGTTTTTTAAAAATACTTAAAAAAATACTTTTTAAAGAAACATTAAAATAATAAACAGTGCTATTAAAATGGTTAACTATAGTGAAAGAGAAGAAAAGAGGAAGGAAGGGAGGGAAGGAGGGAGGAAGATTGGGTTAGAGACCCTGAAATAGGAAAGTGGGGGCAGTTTTTAGGTCCATTAATTCCTTGATGCATTATCGGACCATTCCAGTGCGCTGAATTGGTGATGCTTCCTGGATGATTTTGTACTAAACTATGACAGGGACGTGTTCAGAATCACTTCCCTGTGTGGTTAAGGGTTAATGAAGACTACAGAACAAATATAAAACATTGAAAATTATATTTATTCTTAAAGACGAATTGTATCAAGACCACAGAGAATTCCGGCCACTATTCAGAGGAAAAAAAAAAAAAAAGATTTTTATCTTGTCATTGATTGTTGGTTTTCCCTTACTTATACTTAATGGAAGATTTTGAAACATACCCTAAACACCTATCATAGATTCCTTCCCTACAATTTGCTATCTTAATGTTTAGAATCTGGTGCTTAAACCTGTCTGCCAACCCTGGAATTTATCCCTGAAGCATAAATGTATTTGCCTGTGGCAAATATTTAGAATACTAACTTGATAGAGTTTTTAAGTTTTATGATGTATGTAAAATATAACATATTTAAATGAACATTTCTGAGGTTAGATTTTGTTCTCAATAATCATATTAACAAAATATTTAATAATTCAACTATTATTTAAAATAAAAATGTTTTGAACTATTGTTTATTAACAGTAGCAATAGTTAATATATGCTCACAATTTTATAATAACATCTTTGAAAAATTAGCTAACATACCATACTACTGAAAATCTTTAGATGAGGATAATTGCTGTTGTGAGAATGTCTATATATTTCTAGTGTCAGATACCAGGTTTTACCAGGTACTGGACAGATGATCTAAGCAAAAGATCAACAAGGAAATAAAGACTTTAAATGACACACTGGACCAAATGGACTTCACAGATATATTCAGAACATTCCCTCCCAAAGCAACAGAATACACATTCTTCTCTAGTGCCCATGGAACATTCTCCAGAATAGATCACATCCTAGGTCACAAGTCAGGTCTCAACCAGTACCAAAAGATTGGGATCATTCCCTGCATATTTTCAGACCACAATGCTTTGAAACTAGAACTCAATCACAAGAGGAAAGTCGCAAAGAACTCAAATTCATGAAGGCTAAAAAGCATCCTACTGAAGAATGAATGGGTCAACCAGGAAATTAAAGAAGAATTAAAAAAAATTCATGGAAACAAATGAAAATGAAAACACAACTATTCAAAATCTTTGGGATGCAGCAAAGGCAGTCCTAAGAGGAAAGTATATAGCAATACAAGCCTTTACAAAAAACAAGAAAGGTCTCAAATACACAACCTAACCCTACACCTAAAGGAGCTGGAGAAAGAACAGCAAATAAAGCCTATCCCAGCAGGAGAAGAGAAATAATAAAGATCAGAGCAGAAATCAATGAAATAGAAACCAAAAGAACAGTAGAACAGATCAATGAAACTAGGAGCTGGTTCTTTGAAAGAATTAACAAGATTGATAAACCCCTGGCCAGACTCATCAAAAAGAAAAGAGAAATGACCCAAATCAATAAAATCATGAATGAGAGAGGAGAGACCACAACCAACACCAAAGAAATACAAACAATTATAAGAACATATTATGAGCAACTCTATGCCAGCAAATTAGATAATCTGGAAGAAATGGATGCATTCCTAGAGATGTATCAACTACCAAAACTGAACCAGGAAGAAATAGAAAACCTGAACAGACCTATAACCACTAAGGAAATCGAAGCAGTAATCAAAAATCTCCAAACAACCAAGAGTCCAGGGCCAGATGGCTTCCCAGGGGAATTCTACCAAACATTTCAAGAAGAATTAATACCTATTCTTCTGAAACTGTTCCAAAAAATAGAAATGGAAGGAAAACTTCCAAACTCATTTTATGAGGCCACCATTATCTTGATCCCCAAACCAGACAAAGACCCCATCAAAAGGAGAATTACAGACCAGTATCCTTGATGAACACGAATGCAAAAATTCTCACCAAAATATTAGCCAATAGGATCCAACAGTACATTAAAAGGATTATTCACAACGACCAAGTGGGATTTATCCCTGGGCTGCAAGGTTGGTTCAACATCCACAAATCAATCAATGTGATACAATACAATAATAAAAGAAAGAACAAGAACCATATGATCCTCTCAATAGATGCAGAAAAAGCATCTGACAAAGTACAGCATCCTTTCTTGATCAAAACTCTGCAGAGTATAGGGATAGAAGGTACATACCTCAGTATCATAAAAGTCACCTATGAAAAACCCACACAAATATCATTCGCAATGGGGAAAAACTGAGAGCTTTTCCCCTAAGGTCAGGAATGCAGCAGGGATGTCCACTATCACCACTGCTATTCAACATAGTATTAGAAGTCCTAGCCACAGCAATCAGACAATGAAAAGAAACAAAAGGCATCCAAATCAGCAAAGAAGAAGTCAAACTCTCACTCTTTGATACTTGATGTGGAAAACCCAAAAGACTCCACCCCAAAACTGCTAGAACTCATACAGGAATTCAGTAAAGTGGCAGGATATAAAATCAATGCACAGAAATCAGTGGCATTCCTATGTACCAACAACAAGGCAGAAGAAAGAGAAATTAAGGAGTCAATCCCATTTACAATTGCAACCAAAACCATAAGATACCTAGGAATAAATCTAACCAAAGAGGCAAAGGATCTGTACTCAGAAAACTATAAAATACTCATGAAAGAAATTGAGGAAGACACAAAGAAACCGAAAAACATTCCATGCTCCATGGCTTGGAAGAACAAATATTGGGAAGATGTCAATGCTACCTAGAGCAATCTACACATTCAATGCAATCCCTATCAAAATACCATCCACTTTTTTCAAAGAAATGGAACAAATAATCCTAAAATTTGTATGGAACCAGAAAAGACCCCGAATAGCCAGAGGAATGTTGAAAAAGAAAAGCAAAGCTGGCGGCATCACAATTCCCGACTTCCAGCTCTATTACAAAGCTGTCATCATCAAGACAGTATGGTACTGGCACAAAAACAGACCCATAGATCAATGGAACAGAGTAGAGAGCCCAGAAGTGGACCCTCAACTCTATGGTCAGCTAATATTCGACAAAGCAGGAAAGAATGTCCAATGGAAAAAAGACAGTCTCTTCAACAAATGGTGTTGGTAAAATTGGACAGCCACATGCAGAAGAATGAAACTAGACCATTTCCTTACATCATGCACAAAAATAGATTCAAAATGGTTGAAAGACCTAAATGTGAGACAGGAATCCATCAAAATCCTAAAGGAGAACACAGGCAGCAACCTCTTCGACCTCAGCCACAGCAACTTCTTCCTAGAAACATTACCAAAGTCAAGGGAAGCAAGGGCACAAATGAACTATTGGGACTTCATCAAGATAAAAAGCTTTTGCACAGCAAAAGAAACAGTCAACAAAACCAAAAGACAACCGACAGAATGGGAGAAGATATTTGCAAAGGACATATCAGATAAAGGGTTGGTATCCAAAATCTATAAAGAACTTATCAAACTCAACACCCAAAGAACAAATGATCCAATCAAGAAATGGGCAGAAGACATGAACAGATGTTTCTGCAAAGAAGACATCCAAATGGCCAACAGACACATGAAAAAGTGCCCAGCATCACTCGGCATCAGGAAAATCCAAATCAAAACCTCAATGATATACCACCTCACACCAGTCAGAATGGCTAAAATTAACAAGTCAGGAAATGACAGATGTTGGCGGGGATGCAGAGAAAGGGGAACCCTCCTACACTGTTGGTGGGAATGCAAGCTGGTGCAGCCACTCTGGAAAACCGTATGGAGGTTCCTCAAAAATTTGAAAATAGAGCTACCGTACGATCCAGCACTTGCACTACTGGGTATTTACCCCAAAGATACAAATGTAGGGACCCAAAGGGGTACATGCACCCCAATGTTTATAGCAGTAATGTCCACAATAGCCAAACTATGGAAATAGCCAAGATGTCCATCAACAAATGAATGGATAAAGAAATTGTGGTATATATATACAGTGGAATATTATGCAACCATCAAAAGGAATGAAATCTTGCCATTTGCAACGATGTGGATGGAACTGGAGGGTATTATGCTGAGCAAAATAAGTCAATCGGAGAAAGACATGTATCATATGACTTCTCTGATATGAGGAATTCTTAATGGTAGGAAACAAACTGAGGGTTGCTGGAGTGGTGGGGGGTGGGAGGGATGGGGTGGCTGGGTGATAGACATTGGGGAGAGTATGTGCTATGGTGAGCGCTGTGAATTATGTAAACTGTTGAATCACAGACCTGTACCTCTGGAACAAATAATACATTATATGTTAAAGGAAAAAAAAAAAAGAAGACGATAGCAGGAAGGGAAGAATGAAGGGGGGGAATCAGAGGGGAGACGAACCATGAGAAACTATGGACTCTGAGAAACAAACTGAGGGTTCTGGAGGGGAAGGAGCTGGGGGGATGGGTTAGCCTGGTGATGGGTATTAAAGAGGGCAGGTACAGCGTGGAGCACAGGGTGTTATACACAAACAATGAATCGTGGAACACCACATCAAAAACTAATGATGTAATGTATGGTGATTAACATAACATAATAATAAAAAATTAAAAAATAAATAAATCAAAAATAAAAAAAACAAAAACAAAAACTCTACCTTCACTGTTTTTTGCCAGCTCTGCCTAACACCTGTATAATTTAATACTTTTAATTGAATTAATTCACTGTTCTACATAAGTCATGATAGACATAAAATCAATCAATCATGACTTTGATGGACTTATGTTTTTTTTTTCTAGTAAATTAAGAAAAAAAAGAAATCTTTAGATGAGGATAATTGCTGTTGTGAGGATGCCTATATATTTCTAGTGTCAGATACCAGGTTTTGTCTTTTTTTTAATTAACATATAATGTATTATTTGTTTCAGGGGTACAGGTCTGTGATTCATCCATATTACAAAATTCACAGCACTCACCATAACACATACCCTCCCCAATGTCCATCACCCAGCCACCCCATCCCTCCCACCCCCTCCACTCCAGCAATCTTCAGTTTGTTTCCTGAGATTAAGAGTCTCTTATGGTTTGTCTATCTCTCTCGTTTGTCTTGTTTCATTTTTTCCTCCCTTCTGTTATGACCCTCTGTCTTATTTCTCAATTCCTCATATGAGATCATATGATACTTGTCTTTCTCTGATTGACTTATTTCATTTAGCATAATACCCTCTAGTTCCATCCATGCCATTGCAAATGGCAAGATTTCCAGAAACCAGTTTTTTTAAAGATCTATGCTTAGTTATAAAGTGGTTTTTGCCTAATTGTCAAAATCGTACAAGGTCTCTTCAGTAAATTCAGCAATACAGGCTGGAAATGCTCAGTAATATAGGCTAGGCAAGGAAAATTATCCACAATAAATTATTTTATTTTTTAGAGACATTTAGTATTTATCTGGTCTTTGGTAAATTAGTTATTGCATATGAGCCTTAGTCTATTCACTTATAAAATGGGATTAAGGATTTAGTGTCTGCCTTGCTGAGCTGTTGGGATGCTCACATGACACAACTCAAAACACTTAAAACACTATGAATAAAAAATGTTACTGTTATATCCTTATAATCTTTCTGTCTCTCTATTTCTAATTTCATAATGTTGGGATCATAATATACATAATGCTTTGAACTTGATTTTATTCATCTAATAATGTTGTGAAAATTTCTACAGATATATAAACTTTAAAATTTTTTAAATACTTTATATTTTAGAACGGTTTTAGGGTCACAAGAATATATATATACATTTATATATATATATTCATTATTTTATAAAAGTCTATTATGTAGATATTACCTAACAAGACAATTCAATTCTGTAAAGTAGATAATTCATGCTTATCTTTGTTCCATTGTAAATATTCCTATAATGGATATCTTAAAACAAATAGTTCTGTGATATTCTCTGATTATTTACCTTAAAATGAATATGTACATGTCATATGACTGGGTCAAAAGTAATGACATGAAATTTCTTTGTTTTGTTTCTTTCACCAAATATTCTTTCATAAATTTGCATCTGTATGTACTTACACTTAATTTATCATTCTTTTTTTTTTTTTCTAAATTGGTTGCTGTAAAAGTATATATTGAATATTCTTTATGTATTTACTGGTCACTGATATTTATTTTTGGTGAGCTGATTATTTTATCTTTTGGGGGCTCTTCACACATTTATTTTAAATGTGGAACTCATTTAACTTTTATAAGTACACATTCATGCCAAACATTTAGGTCTTAATCGCGGTACTCGTTGTTAATTGTATGCCACTGACAATCATTTCAGAGATTTCTCATAAAGTTGCTGAATAGAGAGGCTGGAAATTAATTTTCCTTTTTACATATTAATCATCACTTACTGCATAGGATTTCTTTTATTACATATGATAAAAACTTTAATGTAATTATTCCAATTTAAAAATTTATTTTTAAGTATACTTTTTTCCCCCATCTTAGGAAATGAAAAGTAGGCAAACTTTTACAGTAATTCAGATTCAGTGAACAAGTAGGGGAATACCTGTCTTTTGACTTCCTTGGGGACTTTAAAGAAACACATAGAAATTAGAAATGATATGTTTCTAAGCTCAAAACTCTTGCCTTTCTGCCAAGAAAATGGGATTTGTCTATATGTGTTTTTTATGTTTATTTTTAAAGGAATGCATTTATTCAGACTTTTTTTCTGAAAGACTTTCAAACCAGACTTTTCTGAAGACAAAGATTTTCCCTTGTAACTAGATCATCAGAAAAGAGATGTTTGCTTTAAAAAAAAAAAAAAAGCTTAAAAGCTTTTGGGTATCAACCATTTTAATTAAAATTAATTTAGCACTGAGAGTTCCTAGCAGTGTTATTTCTGGAAGGACTTCTTATAATAATTGTAATTATTTAAAGAAAGAAAGGAAAGAAGGAAGGGAGGGAGGGAGGAAGGGAGGGAGGAAGGAAAAAAGGAAGAGAGGGAGGGAAGGAGAAAGGAAGGAAAACATTTTGACATTAAAGTGTGTCCTAACCATTCTTGAGGGTGGGGGGGCAAGGTCAATTATTTGTTATCAAATCATTGAAAGCCTCTGACCATCACATTTATAATTTTATATAAAGTACAGGATGCATAACTCACAAACTTAAGCTATACAAAAATATGCAACAATTCTATACGGCATGTTTCTTAGAATTAAGGTCAGAGGTCACTTTAAATAAACATAAATTTTTTTTAAGATTTTATTTATTTATTTATTTGTTTAAGAGAGAGAGCATGAGCAGGAGAGGAGCAGAGGGAGAGGGAGAAGCAGACTCCCTGCTGAGCAGGGAGGCTGTTGCGGGACTTGATCCCCTGGGACTCCAAAATCATGACCTGAGCCTAAGGCAGACAGACTCTCAACTGACTAAGCCACCCAGTTGCCCAAAAGTATATATTTTTTGAATGACTAAGCCATACTGGGCATATTCTAGAAGTTATAGACAGAAATTTTATATCAGAGATTTATTATCCAAATTTTCCCTTCAGGGTTTGAGAGATAACACATCTACTATAAGTTACATTTTCAATAAAGGCATTAAGGTAGACTTGATTTCTCAGCTTAGTTACTTCCTCTTGGAAGCTTCACACTTTTCTGTATGCTTAGATTCCATTCACCTCCATGTCATATGATATATACACATTTTTCCATATGTATGATATCTACATTTATCTATCCATCTTTCTATCTGACAGAGAGAAACAGAAACAGAGAGATGCTAGCCCAAAGCTTAGAAAAAATTGGGAATTAAGAAATAGCACAGAATGACTGGGTGTGCTAAGAACAAAATGCTATGTTACTTCAACAAAGAAGGTTCTTTCTTTGTATTTACTGAGCATGGCTGAATGGCTGAGTGCTCATTCTTTTCTCTTTTTTTTAAGATTTTATTTATTCATTTTAGACAGAGAGAGAGGGAGAGAGAGAGAGAGAGACTGGGGAGGAGCAGAGAGAGGGAAAAAGAATCTGAAGCAGACTCCATATTTGAGGGCAGAGCCTAACGTGGGGCTTGATCCCACAATGGCGAGATCATGACCTGAGTCGAAACCAAGAGTCTGATCGATGCTCAAAGGACTGAGCTACCCAGATGCCCCAGTGCTCATTATTTTCTATGACAGTAAAACAGGCAAGGAGATAAGGAAGTACAGCAAGAGATGATAACCAGAAATAATCAGCAGAGGCTCAAAACTAAAAAACAAAGTGGATACTCAATGTGAAAATGTCCTCTGATGGATTATATAACAAGTAAATTATCAGAAATAACACTATTGATCATAAAGGCATTATATAAATGTTTATGAGTTCCTGCTTATGAAATATGAAGAAATATCTTTCAATTTTTAAATATTCCTTGATTGTGTCCACACTGATAAATACTTATATTAAGAATCAAATAATTAGCAAAATATGGGGGCCCATGTAGATGAGAGAAGTCATAACTGTACTAAAAATATTTACTAGGAATGTGGCTTGTCCTATTTAGTGTAGAATTCACTGGGCCTGACAGAGGCTTGACCGACAAACTTTACAATTTCAGGAAGCTATTAATAGGTAAATTTAAACTCATCTATGAAAATATTTGTGACTATAGAGAAAAATAGGGACAGTAGTATAGCCAATAATCATTTTCTGTCTTGGAAAAATAAGTAAGGATTATGAGGATTTCAAGAAACCAGACAAGTAGGACAGAAATGAAGTCCTGGTTTGGACAATTAATCAGAACAAACTAAAATTTTGATGTCTGAGGTGATACAAGAAGAGACATCATCAGACTGATACAGCTCAGAAACCCCAGTGCAGCTTTATCAAACAAGAATTACCCAGCAGAATTCTAATTTGAAGAAACATTTCAAAGAGCATTATACTTAGACCTGGAAAATAACAAATGCTTGATTATGTTACATGGTGCCAAGAATTAGTTTAATCAATAATTCCAATTAACTTGGTTAAACTTGAATAGTACTTTTCTTTTAATTTTATTTTAAATTACAATATAAGATTGACTGTTAAATCCCATATCCCATTTGTTGTGCAGATATCAGAATATTTATTTAACATAGAAGTAATATATCTTTCCTAGATTTTTAGTAAGTACTTTTGCTTTTAATTAAGAAAAACTAATCACTTTTTCATGTGCTATTGTTGCTTTTATATGTTATTCACATCTTCTTCCAAGAAATCCCACAACTGGCATGGTCATTTCATAAGTTGTGGATAATGGTAAATCCTGGCAATTAAAGTATATGATCTAAGAGAAACTGTGTCACATACATAAAAACCATCAGGTTTATTGATCTTCTCTCTAGATAATAAAAGGGGATTAATTCCAACCTAAATGTGCCTTCACTTGTCTTTTGAGGCTGTAGTCCACAGACTAGTTAGTGTAATTCAATAGACTTCCCTGCCTTAATGAAAATGTTTTATATCTTTCTAATATGGTAGTGACTAGCCACATGGGGCTATTGAACATTAGAATTGCAGCTAGCAGGACTGATAAACTAATTTTTATTTATTTTTTTAAAGATTTTATTTATTTATTTATTTAACAGAGAGAGACACAGTGAGAGAGCGAACACAAGCAGGGGGAGTGGAAGATGGAGAAGCAGGATCCCCACTGAGCAGGGAGCCCGATGTGGGGCTCGATCCCAGGACGCTGGCAACATGACCTGAGCTGAAGGCAGACGCTTAACGACTGAGCCACCCAGGTGCCCCAGGACTGATAAACTAATTTTTAAATTGTATTTTATTTTAATTAATTTAAATTGAAATAGTCTGCCTAGGGTAACCTGAAAAGCAGAGCCTGAAAGTATAGCTTGCATAAGGTTAATTCATTAGGGAATGAAATTTCAAGGAGCAGGAATGAGGGACAGGGCAAGTGAAACAAAGAAGGAAGGAAAGTTAATACAAGGATGCATTATGGAATTGGCCACTGGTTATAGCAACTGATGCTCAGTGTAAATTGTGAGGCTTCTGAGGAGCTTTACGAAATTCATTTAAAAAATGTCCACATAGAAGATTATAGGTAGGAGCATTTCTCCCTCAGCAGTCATTTCCCATTGATTCAGAATCTTATAGGCTTCAACTTCTTCACAATTTGGGTTATGTATGCGTGAGGCCTAAGAAGGCTCACCAGGGACCTCCCTCAGAGGGGCTTTAGAGGAAACCTGTAATAAGAAGAGTAACGGAGATGAGCCTTAGATGAGGCGTATGTGTGAAGTTGGTGGAAACCTGTGTGACCATGGTCACAGCACTGCAGCAACGGAGTTAAAGAACTAGCTAAGCAATAAGTATAAAATGTTTAAGTAAGTGGATAAAACAGGTAGGGTCTCTGATCCCGTAGAACCTATAATCAAGTGGAGTAGATAAGAAAATAAAGAGTAATCAAATGAAAGGATAATTAGAAATTGTGATGAGTGCTTTGAGAGAAGAACCAAGGTATATGGCTAGAGCACAGTAGGAAGAGAGATAATTTGACAGAGTCATCAGCAAAGATCTATGGAAAATACTATTAAACCTAGAACACATATGTTGAGGAGGAAGCCAAGGAAAAAAATATTGTGCAATCGAACAAGAAAAACATAAAGGAAACCATGTTCCTAAAATATCCCCTTGGGAGTAGAGCAAGCAATGCCCAGCCCACCCAACAAGCAGATGATGAGTCATTATAGTCATCCTATCAATTCAACCAATAGTGTTGCGGAGAAGAGGGATCCTTGAAAAATTTATACAGCTGTTAAATATGTATCAGATTTTTCTTGGTAGGCAATAACTGTGAAGTTTCTTTACTAAAGAAATGAAAATATATGAACCCTATACAGAAAACTGAAAATAGTTGAAGCCATAAATTTTGTTTTTAACATTGATGGCAGGAAGCATCTTTAAAATGGTAAATTGTTCATTGGAAAGACAACAACAAAGGACCATGAAAGCTGAAAGTGAAGAAAAGGTATTTTAAGGAAAGACAATTAATTTGCCTGCATATAACAGAGAAACGAAACTGGGGGTCTCTTTTGATCACTGATGCATGAAAATTTGACAGATTTCAAAATAGAATCCGACAGTGCTGGAATAACATTACTGAATTTTGGTGGCTAAATTAATTTGAATCTCCTTGGGAGTGTAGATTACCTTTGTTTTCTAATATGTCAGTATGAAAGATTTAATGTACTTACTTGGAGAAATTAAATTTAAGGTAGCAAACAGAATGTTTGAGCCAAGCCGATTAAGCACCATTTACCAAATCATAAATTTAGATTTCAACTTTTTACTATGCTGTATAGGACCCTGATTTCTTTCCATCCAACCCTGGAAGAACTATCCCTGGAACATTTTATTATGCAGGAAGAATTGTCTTTAAAAGTTTACACTCGGTTACCAAAGTATCAAATTTAAATTTGTAGCAAATGTTTTGTTCCCACTTTAAGTTGCACTCTCTTTTTGATCCTGTAGTGGTCACTTTTTAACAAACATAATTATCATTGAAAAATGTGTATATATATTTTTAAGATTTTATTTATTTATTAATTAATTAGTTTGTTTATTATTTATTTATTTATTTTGAGAGAGAAAGAGAGTGCAGGGTCTGATGGGGAGGGAGAGAGAGAGGGGGAAAAAATCTAAAACAGACTCTGCGCTGAGTGTGGAGTCCCATGGGGGGCTTGATCTCAGGACTCTGAGATCATGACCTGAGCCTAAATCAAGGCTCAGGCACTTAACCGACTGAGCCACCCAGGTGCCCCAAATATATATGTTTATTTATATAATGCTCACAGCAAATTTATGAAGTAGACACCATTTTTAACCTAGTTTTACAGAAGAGAAAAATGAGGCACAGAGATATTCAGTAAATTCTCTATTTTGTTCTGCTGTGTCCTTAGAAACTTTAACAGTGTCTGACACAAAACACCTGCTTGAAAATTGTTGTTGACAGTAACTTGACTGATCAACTCACTTTTTTATGTGTCACTCTGTAAATGCTAAAGGAAAACTCATGATTTTAGCTCCTTCCCACAATATACCCCCAACAAAGTAAGTTGTGGTTTCCATTTCTTATTTTGGTCCTGATCTGAAAAACACACATTTCTTCCAGCCAAAAACCCAGGAGTCATCTTTTAGTATTTTCAATTTCTCATGCCCTACATCTAATCCATTTATCACATATTCAGTAGTTTCTTCATTTAAAATACATTTAAAATTTGTTTCTTTCTCTCCATTTCTATTGCCCCACTATGACCCAGGCCAATATCTTTAATCTTCTACAGTAGCAATGGTCTCATGGTGTACCTCCTTCAAAACATCCATTCCTGGGCGCCTGGGTGGCTCAGTCGTTAAGCGTCTGCCTTCGGCTCAGGTCATGATCCCAGGGTCCTGGGATCGAGCCCCGCATCGGGCTCCCTGCTCAGCGGGAAGCCTGCTTCTCCCTCTCCCACTCACGTGCTTGTGTTCCCTCTCTCGCTGTGTCTCTCTCTGTCAAATGAATAAAATCTTAAAAAACAAAAACAAAAAAACATCCATTCCTGTCTATTCTCCACACATGTATCATGCTGTTCTTTTTAAAACAACAAACAGAAATGGCCCAGAACTTCAAATTGATATCATGGCTGAAAATTTTGCAAAAATTTCACTTTGTTGCTAAGAAGCATTTCAATTTAACGTGTCTGAAATGTACCATCTTGGCATTCCCCTTAATCCTGCTCCAGCCTTTATTCTTACCTTTTCTGTAATATCCCCCTGGACCATCACGATAAAATCTGCAAGCCATTCCCTGTGGGGCTATTCCCTATTTCCTTCCACTGTTAAATTTCTTACTAAACCACTTATCACCTATCAATAAACTAAATATTTTCCTCCTTTATTGTATTTATTATTTACTTTCTCTCACATGACATGTAAACTCCTGGAGTACATTCTCCAGTGACTGCAGTAGTTCCTCGCTCATGATAGATACTCAATAAACATTTGTTGAATAATTGGATGGATAGGTCAATCATGAATGGTCTACCAGACACTGTGATATTTTGTGCCCTTTCTACCTCTCTAACCTAATCTGGGGGCACGCTCTTTTCATTTTCTATAGACACCCAGGTGTTTACTCTGCTTGGTGATTCCTCACATGACTGGATATTTTAAAACACATCAGGACTCAGTCTAAAGCTCACAGCCTCAGAGAAGTCTTCCTATACCATCCCATTTAAAGTATGTTTCTGGGAAGGCTGCATGGCTCAATCGTTAAGCGTCTGCCTTTTGCTCAGGTCATGATCCCAGAGTCCTGGGATGGAGCCGGCTCCCTGCTCAGCGGGAAGCCTTCTTCTCCCTCTCCCACTCCCCCTGCCTGTGTTCCCTCTCACTGTGTCTCTCTCTCTCTGTCAAATAAATAAATAAATAAAAATCTTAAAAAAAAATAATGTTTCTACTCTGCATCATTAATAATCCCTAACCAACATCCAATTTGTACCTTTATAATACTTAATACAATCTGTAGATTTTGAAAAATTTGTTCCTGTGCCTAATTCTTACCTCTTTACCTAACAGAATGTGTGCTTCTTATGGGCATAAGCTACCATGTTTATCATTTTACCTTTAGTGACCGACCTCTTGCCTGGAATGCAGCTGGAATGAATTTGTTGGAGAGGAATAAAAGGGACTTTCAATTTAATACATTATCTCTGTATACTGGAATTATTGGAGTCATTTCTAAAACATTGTTTTTCTATATAAATTTATCTATATTTAATTAATTTGTCTACTTCTTTACTAAAAGATTTGTACATTTAAAAAGACAGTGACATTGATTATAAATATTATATTCTTCATCTTTTTCTGGGCTTTCTTCATACCATGTATATTTGGAAAACAAGTTTCTAAGCAGGTAGATCCTAGCATACTAGGCTAGATCTACTCTCAAGCAGAAACCAGCACAACGGCATGGAGCAACAGGCTCTTACCAGATTTTATTCCTGGCAGAAGCCTTGTAGCTTTTGTCCTTGTAGACCTTGTTGGTTAATGACATTTAAAAAATATTTATTTTTTATTTTTATTTATTATTCATTTACTTTATTTGCAGTTTTCTCCAAACAATTCCAGGCTTTTCTTTGAAAAAGAAGGTACGCTTTTTATGTGCCTTAAGATTCCCAAGGCTATTTTATGTTGTTGATTTTGGCAGACTTCTGATAGGTCCCCTGCTCCTTTTACTCTTCTTCCTCCATTTTCCCCTCTACTTTCTCCTATATCTCTTTTTTAAAATAATTACGTATAATTGACATACAATGTTATAATAGCTTCAAGTGTACAAAATACTGGTTTTACAATTCTGTTCATTATGAAATGCTCACTACATTTAAATGTAGTTACCATCTGTCATCATACAATATTATTACAATATTATTGACTATATTCCTTATGCTGTACTTTTCACCCCCACGACTTATTTATTTTAGAACTGGAGGTTTGTACATCTTAATCCTCTTTGCCTATTTTTCCCATCCCCCCACCCTCTCCTTTCTATGGATCACCAGCTTGTTCCCTGTATTTGAATCTGTTTCTTTTGTTTGTTTGTTGGGTGGCTGATTTTATTTTACGTTCTACATATAAGTGAAATAATATGGTATTTATGTTTTGCTGTCTGACTTGTTTCATGACTTGTTTCACTTAGCATTATACCCTCTAGATCTGTCCCTGTTGTTGCAAAAGGCTAGATTTCATTCTTTTTTATACTAATACTTACATATATGTAAATTATATATATATGTGATATATACATATCACATCTTCTTTATCCATTTATCTATTGATGAACTCTTAGGTTGCTTCCATATCTTGGCTATTATAAATAATGATGCAATAAACGTGGGAGTGCATATAGCTTTTCAAACTAGTGTTTTCGTTTTCTTTAGGTACCCAACAGTGGAATTACTGGATCATATGGAAGTTCTATTTTTCATTCTTTGAGGAACCTCCATACCATTGTCCACAATGGCTGCACCAATTTACATTCCTACCAACAGTGCACAAGGGTTTCCTTTTCTTCACATGCTCCCCAACACTGTTATTTCTTGTCATTTTGATACTAGACATTCTGACAGGTGTGAGGTGGTATCTCATTGAAGTTTTGATTTGCATTTCCCTAATGATGAGTGATATTGAGCATTTTTTCATGTGTCTCCTTATCTCTTTTTATCATACAGTTTGCTCTCTGGGGCCCTTTGGTGGTAGCAAACAGACAACTCGTTCACCCATGTTTTAATGCATGAAGTGACAACCTCTTTGCATAACCCAATTCATTTATGAGGAAAAAGCTCATTTTTCTGAACAGGCCCTATTTCTCTCTTCACTAACCTCTTTTGTAATTCCATCAATATTTTCACCATTCCTTGCAAGTGTTTGTGATTTAATATGATGTTCTCACTGTTTTACTCTTTCACTAGTTTTTATGAAACCACATTAAGTATTATGTCTAGTTCCCATTTCACACTTTGTTTTTTTCATGTGTCTAGTCTGATGTGTCTGCTTATTTCTTAGACATATTTATTTGGAGGGTTCACTTCCACTTTGAATCACTTATGACAAAAACATAATACCCATTCGATTTCATTTCATTGCAAAAGTACAGAAAGACAAAGCAGCAAAAGGCACATCTTTTAACAGTTTAGTCACTTTGCTACTATGTGAAAAAACAAACACTTTTTGTGTATGAGTTA
The DNA here is from genome assembly GCF_002201575.2 of Neomonachus schauinslandi. NCBI lineage: Eukaryota > Metazoa > Chordata > Mammalia > Carnivora > Phocidae > Neomonachus > Neomonachus schauinslandi. The sequence goes on along the minus strand of NC_058403.1, from coordinate 97,947,877 downwards.
AAAATACAATATGATTTAATTTTGATATGATTTACTTAAAACATAAGAGGATTAACATTTAGTTCATCTTATATGCAAAGGAAAATTTTTGATGACTATTTTTGTCTTGTTTTTCAAAATGCTCCAGTTATGCTGTTCTTTGCATACAAAATGAACCAAGAACCCCCCATCAACATGCAGTTTAAATTAATGTGTTCCAAGAAAGGGTAATATATTTTCCTGAGTATTAAATTTACTAAAATAATTGAGTTCTATTTTATTACATCTAACTTGCATTTATTGAGCAGTAGGGAAACAATTGAAATAGATGCAAAATAGCTAGATTCTAGTTCATTTGGCTTATTCAACACATTTGTTGTTGGGGTTGAACATCTTTGTTTTTTGTTTCTACTGCTGGTGTGTTCAGACATCATGTTAGTTACTAAGGTTGGAAACCTAGCAAGATATAACATTCTTAGGCCTCAATTGTTACCCTTTGACTCAAACGTTTATTTATTCATCTTCTGTATGAATCAGTGATATACAAGGCCTCTGACCAAGACTTGATGTGTGGAGACCTGTGCAGTGTCTGATGTTTTGCTCTATTTATAAGGTAAAAGTCAGCCTGTCAGTTTCATTGATGCTATCAGAAGACCTAAGATTCTTAGGTCTGAGAGGAGAGACTTTCCTGTTCATAACACAGCAAGAAGCATGAGCATCACATCTGCATTTACCTACAAGTCCAACAAGGGCATGGCCCAGATGGATACTGCAACTTCATTAGGTTTGTGTCACAGCTGAGATGAGGAAACTCCCAGTCTTTTAAACAATATGTTGGCAAACCTGGGAAAACTTGGGCTGGAGAAAGATATTTTTATCATCCTTACTTGGAAGGAAATATATCCTGCGCCCCAGAAAGATGACATTATCTCTATCTTCCAAGGTCATTGGCTATACAAATGCCCTTGTAAGCATAATCCAGAATATAACCTGATCCAATACCTGCAGAAATACCAGAAAGCATTTTCTCCTACTACAGTATTGCAAAAACATGTTTATTGACACCAAGTAGTTCACAATATAGTAAATGTGAAAGGAAAATAAAAGTGAAATAAGTTTGGGGTGCCTAGGTGGCTCTGTCGGTTAAGTGTCTGCCTTCAGCTCAGGTCATGATCCCAGGACCCTGGGACGGAGCCCCTCATATTGGGCTCCTTGCTCAGTGGGGAATTTGCTTCTCCCCCGGCCCCTCCCCCTTCTCATGCTCTCTCTCTTTCAAATAGATAAAATCTTTAAAAAAAATGAAATAAGCTAATAATCTCTTCTTTGCTTAATTTTATGTGACTTTATACTTTCTGAAAATTAAGACATCCTTAATATTTATGTACTCAAAGCTATCTCTTCGTTTATGATTTTTTCCTTTGGTTTTATTCTTAAGAGTTTTTTCTTTACATTATAGAGTTTAGAAACACTACTTTGGTTGTAGAATTTGGTTTAGTTTTAGAATAGCTATAAAAATATCCGTATAATTTGTGAATGTCAATGGAAAGACAAACTGATTCATGGAATAGGAAAAAATTGGGAAGGGCAGCAGTTTCATCTGTAAAGACTTGTAATTGTAATTAAAAATTAATGTCAACATGTAGGTGAATTGTATTTTCAAAATTAAAATAACTTAATGAGCTATTCTCTGATGCATAATAAACTTTGGAAAAGTTGATGTAAAACTTATAAGAATCTGTTTCAAATAAGTTAGGGAATGCTTGTAAAACTTATTGAATGGGAAAAAAACCTATATATTATCATATCTTAATTAAACAGTCAAAACAAAGAGAAATTATTGATGTATGTGGCTTTCAAAATCCTTTAAAGGTATGTATTCTTAAACTTTTGATTTAATTGAGGGATAAGTAAAGTAATGAAAAAATAAAAGAATAATTTAAGTTTGCCCATTTTTATCGTTTTAATATCATTTTCAGTAAAAATATTTAGCTAATGTCCTTAATTTGTTGTATCCAAGAATACATAATAGTCTTCTTGGTGCCAAACATACATTATTTTTAATATTTATTGCCACATCCTTATACCATAATTTTAACTTTGCTTAAAAATAAGAGAAATATATTTGTAAAGAACATTGATGCAAATCAATATGCATTAAAATATAAAAACTATGCCAGGAATCCAAAAAGTGACTTCTAATCTTCCTTGAGTATAATTTTTAAAACCCTTCTTTCCAGTGTAACATAATAAAAATATAAAAACATGCTACTTTGTAAAGAGTCATAAATAATTCTAAACAAGTAGCTTCTACCTATAATGATTATAATTTTTTACTCTTTAATTTGGAAAATTTCAAATATATACAAAATTTGAGAGAATTGTGTAAGAATTCCCATTTACCCATCAATGACAATGTTTTATCTATACATCTACTTATTTCCCTCCTGATTGTCTCATAATAAGCCCACATACCATTTCCTTTTATCCATAAATATTTCACAAGCATAGCTTTGTTACTTTAATTGAAATATTTTGAAATTTTAAATGTTAATAAAGCAAGAAACAGGAGTAAATGTAGTTGAAGTTGTTCAAATCAAGTATTCTTTAAAATTGTACTACAAACATTAATCAGATAATGCATCTATGAACACATTGGAATATTCATTAAAATATATACAAAGAAACATTTGCCAAACTCACAGACCTTAAAGAATTTAAATCTATTTAGGAAAATAAAACCCAGACAAATGAATAATAAAGTAGCTTGAACTAGTGGTCTAGATTATTTACCTGATAGAATATTAAGGCAATCCATAATTAATTCAAATGGTATGTAATAAATTTGTGAGTTCAAAGGAGGAAGATAACACATGGTCTAATCGGTATTAAGGAAGAGAAAAACAAAAAGTAAGATACTACCAGGTAGTTTTGATAATGCATCACTTACCTTTTTGAAATAACTATCAACATTTTCATGAATATTAGCCATTAAATTCATCTAAATTCACATTTAACTTAGTTTCCTTTGTTGTTCTTTTGTTCTCTTATAGTGCTCTACTGAGAGCATACTCTCAAAAAATCACTTGCACAAGAATTCCCTTCTAGAGATCCGCTTTTAGAGACCCTGACCTAAGAATTAGTACCAGGAGAGGACCAGACAATAGATATTAAGGATGAGATTCTGGAGTTGTATCATTCTCCAACTACATCTCAATAAGGAGTCCATCACTGTATATACCAATACTTCATCAATAGGAGGAACATTGGTAATATCTGCCATGCTGTAGTAGTGTAATTATTAAAATATACATCTGCCTTAAACTGGGAAGATTCCTTTAAAATCTCTGACTCCATAAATTTGGCCAATATGCCCTTGTTAGAAAAAAACCACCCCTAGCATAAAGACTCTTAAGAAGACTTAATTGTGGAAAGTGCCAAAAAAGTCAGTTCAGACTTCCTCACAATCTTCCCCATGTTCCATCCTGTCAACTAGATAATTATAAGGTCAGCATGGCCTGACTAGGGAGTTAAAAACCATGCTAAAACAGATGAGGAATTATAATCCAAAGGAGCTGAAGGCCATGGTTAACATGTACTAGAATAATCCAGTCTTCTGTTGATAAGTTGATTACAACAGTCTGTCTACCTACAAACGGCAGCCATTGATCCTGCTAGGGAGTTGCATATATTTCAGATGTGCATTTAAATCTACAACGAATTATTTTGTTGTTTAGTAGTTCATTCTCATTTTGCAGTAAACACTTCCACCCACATTTCCTACAAGGAGGTCCTTCTAAAGAGCTCAGTCCAGCCCTTCCTACCAATGCTCAATAAATTGAGAGACCAAATTAGATGTCAGCCAACTGGAACATGGAAAGATCATAGTGGTAGGAAAATGAAGGGGAACTGAACTGGTCAGTCAAGGAGGAAAGTGTCTGTGGCAGCTGGAGGACAATTTTCCCACCAGAGAGAAGGGTCCTGGAGAACTGAATCTTACATGCAGTGAGGATTGGCTGCTCTGGGTTCCTAAAAAAATGCTGTTCAACTCTGCATCTGCACAGGATGTATATGAAGCTATCAACTTTTGTTGATTTAAAAAAGACTATTTTTTTAGAACGTTTTAGTTTCACAGCAAAATTGAGAGGAAGGTACAAACATACCTGATAATCCCCCTTTACCTTTACCATGTATAGCTTCTCCCATTATCAACATTATGCACCAGAGTGGTACATTTGTTAAAATTGATAAACCTACATTGACACATTATCACCCAAGATTTATAGTTTACATTATCATTCACTCTTGGTGTTGCACATTCTGTGAGTTTGGAAAAAAGTATAATGACATGTATCCACCATTATAGTACCATACAGAATAGTTTCACTGCCTTAAAAAACCTCTGTGCTCTTCCTCTCTCTGTCACCTCAAAATCCTAGCAACCACTATTCTTTTCACTGTCTCCATAGTTTGGGCTTTCTAGAATGTTTTGTAGTTGGAGTCAAACAGTATGTTGCCTTTTCAGATTGGTTTCTTTCATGTTTTTTCATGGCTTGATAGCTCATTTCTTTTTAGTGCTGAATAATATTTTATTGTCTAGTTGTATCACATTTTACCATGCACCTATTGAAGGGCATCTTAGTTGTTTCCAAATTTTGGCAATGATGAATAAATCTGCTATAAACATCTGTGTGCAGATTTTTGTGTGGACATGTTTTTAATTCATTGGGGTGGATATCAAGAAGTATATATTCTTATATGTTTAGTTTTGTAGGAAACTGCCAAGCTGTCTTCCAAAGTAACTGCACCATTTTGCATCCTCATTAACAATGAATGATGGGGGGTGTCTGGGTGGTTTAGTCAGTTAAGCGTCTGCCTTCGGCTCAGGTCATGGTCCCAGGGTCCTGGAATCGAGCCCCACATCGGGCTCCCTGCTCAGCAGGAGAGTCTGCTTCTCCCGCTCTCTCTGACCCTCCTCCCCACTTGTGCTCTCTCTGTCTCAAAGTAAATAAACAAACAAACAAACAAACAAAAAACAATGAATGATGGCTCCATATCCTTGTCAGCATTTGGTGTTGTCAGTTTTCTGGATTTTGACAATTCTAATAGGCGTGTAGTGGTATCTCATTGTTTTAATTTGTATTTCCCTGCTGACATATGATGCAAAGCATCTTTTCATATACTTATTTGTCATCTATGTATCTTCTTTGGTGAAGAGTCTGTTAAGGTCTTTGGCTCATTTTTAAATCAGACTATTGGATACCTTATTGTTGAGTTTTAAGTGTTCTTTTTATATTTTGGATAACAGTTCTACATTAGATATATCTTTTGCAATATTTTTCCCAGTCTGTAGCTGTCTTTCATTCTTTTGAGTTTGCAGAGCAGAAAATCTTAACTTTAATGAAGTCCAGCTTATCAACTCTTCCTTTCATGGATTGTGCCTTTGGTATTGTATGTAAAAAGTCATCTCCAAACTCAAGTTCACCTTGATTTTTTCTTGCTCTACAAGTTTTCATTTTGAAATATTTTCCTTATTACTGGAATTTCTCAAGTGTAAGAAGAATTTTTTATAATGATTTTATTTTAATTTGGATACATTTTATATTTTACTGGAAGGAATAAGAAATTGAATGTCTGTGATGCTCTAGCATCTAAATATAGGAAAATATTAATTGTACCATTTATAATTAGTGAACTTTTGATTTTGTAAATTTTTATTTAGGAAAAGCACTCTAAATGGAGGCAAAATAAAGTTTCTTGAAAATGTTTGAGCAGAATCGAGATGCAATTGATTTGAAAATATCTCTATTTAACAGTTTGCTTTGAGCTTATAAGATACCTCATCATCTATAAAGTGATACTCCTAAAAATCTTAGGATCTATAGAGAATATAAATTGAAACTATCAACCATTTTAAACTTATTTATCCTAAAATACACCTTTGAAGAATATTGCTAACGGTTATATGAAAATAATTAAAAATAACAAGCCCATGTTGAAAAATCTATTTCCTTAGGAAAACACCACCTTATTGTATTAGAAACAAAGTAGTTAAGGACCCTACTAAAGTAAATAAACATGTACCAAAAATATTCTATTTATCCAAAATTTTAATGTTAACCTGATCAATATGTGGAAGTATGTGTGTATTTGTTGTTGTGCATATGTGTTTACATTTAAGGTATATACACATATTTTATTTCTATCTTTTGGACACAAGTTTATTTTTGAAAATAATTTTTAAGAAGCACTAAATTGTATGTCCAATAATATAATAAAACCAATGTGTTTGTCAGTAAATTGATGTTTAAGTATGATACAATGTAATTTATTGCTAGTTCTTTTACTATCAGAAGTATCCCAGTATGGATGATAAATCGTTCAGTTATTTTACTCATAAGAAACCATTGGTATCATCGGGATGTGAACTTTTTTTTTTCATCATATTTTCTGCATATTTCTCTCCATTTATTAATGTTTTTTAGATACACTGCTAACTATGAGATTTGAGCTTTCAAACGTCCAAATCAGTATATTGTCTGTGCTTCCTTATCTACATTTTTTAGCATTTTCTAAAATATCCTGTAGGCATGACTAGGAATTTTACTTGCCTCTAGTCTTCGTTGTCTTTCCTGGTTTGATAAGCCACCTTAGAATGTAATGTATTACTTTCTCCAAATTAAAACATAATTTTGTTGTTACTTCTACTAATATCTTATTATCTCCATAGTTAATCAAAATACAGTATACTAATTAGAGTCAGTCCTCTCTTTACGAGGTTATGGCACTAAGCAGGAGGATTAACAGCAGAGTTGAAGAGAATTGCATTTCATTTCCTATGTAAATGCAAACTTCTTCTGACAGTGCTCAACAAAATGGCTAAAAAACATGTGGTAGCATGGTGAATTAATGCATATATTTCTTCATTTTGATGAACTTCCTTTCCCATTGTAGCCAAATTAGGCATAACAAAAACAACAGAGAAAACAGTGACTATCTCTGGTTACTCCTGACTTCTCTCAATTGCCAGATTCTGTCCACCTTGGCACTGACCACATATAGTGTATTATACAAACAATTAGTAGGTAATATGTTCTCTGTAATTATCAATATTTTTTATTAAAACACTTCCCATTGATCCCCAGAGATATTATATTATTTTTGATTTACCATAAATAGCTCTTGGTTTTAGTAAATCCCAAAGTTTCCAGTTTAATATGTCTAAATAAAAACTATATGAGGAGAATGGAAAGTGTTTCCAATTAGGTTATAATAACCATACCAATGACAGCTCTTAGTATTGTGATAACCACACTGAATTTTTCACAATAAAATCTATCTTATGCATTTAAAAAGCTGGAAGGAAGAAAATGAAAAATCGAATAATGCTTTTATTAATGTCTATATAGAAATAAATACATATCATGAAAAAAATTTTGGCCATGTTGACCTTTAAAAAGTTAGGATTTTTGTATCTAGTTGAAAATCGTGTGAGTTAAAAATTTGCCTGCCCTTGACTTTGAAAATGGTAGAAATTGCTTATAAATCCACTGACAGGAGAGGAGTGATGTCATGTATAATGGTGGAGTAGGAAGATCTGAAGTTAGGTCTCTCCAACAAAGCAACCATTGAAATGAGAAGAGAAACTGGAACAGACTATTTTGAAACCCTGAAGTCCAATTGGACACTTAGAACAACTGGGTGAAGGAAAAGACTGTCATTCTTAAGTATGAGTGGTGCTCATAAACATGTCATCTGTCTCCATTTCTCAGCCCCATCTGGGCTGTAGGGAGAGTGGTTCAAGTTTCTGGAGCAGCAGACTGGTGCTCCCTAGACCATAGCAGCTTTCCCCTCTCACATCTATGGAGAGATATAAAGGGCCAGTGCACTTTTTTTTTTTCTGTTCCCCTTTCTGGAGCCAAACATCTAAGAAAATACCTGTTAGGTTACTAGCTGACCACAGAGATAATGAAACAAAAATTTCAGTACCTCACACAAAACAAGAATACATACTTTTCAAAAAATAGCTTGGAAAAGTCACAAGTAGATTGATGGTTTCCCAAAAGCATGAATCAGCAATCTCTAAAGAGTGGGAGAATCAGATTTCCAGAGTTACTACATTAAAGTCTCTTTAAGAAAGGTGCTGGGTAAACTAGATTTCCACATGCAAAACAATGGGGGTGGACCTTTGGCTTACATCATAAAAAAATTAACTCAAAATGGACCAAAGATCTAAAAAAGAATGAAAACTATAAAACTCACAGGAGAAATAATAGGAAAAAAAACTTCATGACATTGGATTTAGCAATTTTTTTTAATATGACACATAAAGCATATCAGAAAAGTGAAAATAGATCATTGGATTTCATCAAAATCAAAATCTTTTGTGCATTAGAGGACATTATCAATATAGTAAAAAAGCAACCCACAGCATGGGAGGAAATATTTGCAAATCATATATCTGATCAGGGACTAATTACCAGAATATATGAAGAACTCCTAAAACTAAACAACAACAGCACCAAAATGAACAGCCCAATTGGGAAACGGGCAAGGGATTTGAAAAAATATTTTTCCAAAGAAGAAGTAAAAATTGCCAATAAGTACATGAGCATGAAAAGATGATCAACATAATTAATCATTAGGAAAATATAAATACAATCATAATGAGATAACATTTAACCCCACTACAAAGGCTATTATTACAAAAAAAATTCCTAGTGGCAATGTAAAATGTTGCAGCTGCTAAGGATAAGTTTGACAGTTCCTCACAAGAAAGTTAAATGTAGAACTGCTGCATGACCCATCAATTCCACTTCTAGGAGTATACCCCAAAGAATTGAAAACAGAGACTCAAACTGATATTTATACATCAATATTCATAGTAGCATTCTTCACAACAGCCAAAAGGTGGAAACAATCCAAGTGTCCATACAAAGGTGAATAAATAATTGTGGTATATACATATAATAAAATATTATCCAGCCATAACAAGAAATGAAATTCTGATACATGCTACAACATGGACGAACCGTGAAAACATTGTTAAGTGAAATGAGCCAGACACAAAAGAACAAATATTATATGATTCCACTTATATTGGTTATCTCAAATTGACAAATTCATAGAAACAGAAGGTAGAATACAGATTACCGGGGGCTGGGAGGATGGAATATGGAATGTTACTGCTTACTGCTTACAGAGTTTCTGTTTCTGGTGATGAAAAAGTTTTGGTGACGCTTATCCTACACTGTGACTATACTTAATGCTACTGAACTGTACACTTAAAAATGGTTGAAATCATAATCTTCATGTTATTATAGCCTACCACAATAACACTAACTGATAAAGCTTATATTTAGCATATTATTATGCATACAGGTTTTATGATGCAAATTATTACCTTCTAAAAATAATCTTTAGCAACATGATAAAGTTTCAGAGTTCTTTGTTACAATGATTATACCCAAGGATTTTCAATTATTTAAGTATATTTAATAATATAAGCCTGCTGATACCTTGTACATTAAAATAGTAAAAAAAATATCCACATAAAGTAGTGTTTTAGAGCCATTTCATAGAAGGACTTTGAAATATAAACCTGAAATCTATGTCTGCCTCACAAGTAGCAGGGGAAGCAAAATAATGATATCCAACAGAGATTTCTTAAATGACCTCAGAGCACTAGTAATGTGTAATCTGAATGTAATCTTCATTCAGATGTAGAAATAAATCTTTAGAAATTGATGTTATTCAAAAATAATTATTTCCTGTCTTAGAGTTGAGCTCATAATATAAAAAATCCATATAAAATTTTAACTTTAAGCATTAGTGGTTTGATTTTTCTCATTATATTTTACAATCCAGTATATTCACAAGGTAATGAGTTTGTATAAAGAAATGTCTTCCTGATAATAGTTTTCACCACTTCTATTCTCCACCATCAGTCTATTGTCACTGAAATGTAGTATTTTAAACTTTACTTTTTAAAATATATTTGAGAGATGAATATTATCTACCAGTCATAAAATATTGCTGTATAACAATAATACTGACCTGGAAATCTTAATTTCTATTGAATTTACTTATAACAGGACAGTTTTATCTCTTTACTTCTATAATATGTCATCCTAATTTTCAAAAAGTAGAAGAAATAGTATAGACTTTAATTTTAACTAATCAAATAAATATCACTTGGTTTTAATTTCATGAAGTCATTTAAAACTTCTTGGTTTTTTAAATTTCTTTTAATGAATGAGACTTTAAAATGAGCTTTATAAAGTCTTTGATATTATAGTTCAATTCTTTGTTATAGAATCTAAGGGGCTTTTTTTGTGTTTCTTTGTTTTGTTTTGTTTTTGTTTTTATTTTTATTTTATTTTATTTTATTTTTTTAAAGATTTTATTTATTTATTTGACAGAGAGAGACACAGCAAGAGAAGGAACACAAGCAGGGGGAGTGGGAGAGCGAGAAGCAGGCTTCTCCCTGAGCAGGGAGCCGGATGCGGGGCTCCATCCCAGGAACCTGAGATCATGACCTGAGCCGAAGGCAGACGCTTAATGACTGAGCCACCCAGGTGCCCCTTGTTTTTGTTTTTAATTAGCAAATGATTTGCTTTTCTACTGTGGCAGGCAGAATTTTGGAATGGTACTCCAAAAATGTCCTACTATAAACCTCAGAAACTGAAAATAAAATGAGATTGTGTTACATTGAATGACAAATTGACCTTAAGATATGGAAATTATGTAGATAGGTCTGGTTTAATCACATGAGTCCCTTTAAAAGCCGAGAGCTTTCTTAAGTTGATGGTAAAAGAGGAAGCCAGAGAGATTCCAAGGGGGAGAAGGACTCCATATGCCCTTCCTGGTTGGAAGACAGAAGAGGCCACATAAGAAGGAATGAGGTGGCCTCTAGCAGCATTTAGTCGCCTCTGGCTGAAAGCCAGCAAGGAAACAGACTTTAGACCCCTTACTGCTAAAACTGGATTCTGCTGACAACATAACTGAGCTTGAAGTGGATTCTTGCCTAGAGATTCCAGATAAGGGCCCATCCTTGATTTGGGCCTTGTGAGACCTGGAGCAAAAAAACCACAAAAACAAAAACAAAAAGCAAATAAATCCCAAAACAAAAAACAAACCCCACCTGAACATCTGAGCTTGACAACTGTAAAATAATAAATGGATGTTTTTTAAGATGCTAAATTTGTGGAAATTTATTATTCAGCAATAGAAAATTAATATGCATACTTCTGAAAGCCTTACATGATTTTGCTTTTGTGATTATTAAACTTTTAGGTCATCCAAAGGGCAAAGACACATGCCCCATTAGGTCTAGGAGATAAGGTAAATGGAATGCCCTCTGAAATTAAAATTGTGAAATCAAGAGGGATATGCCCAAGTTACCTTAAAACAATGGGTTATAGGGCGCCTGGGTGGCTCAGTTGGTTAAGCGACTGCCTTCGGCTCAGGTCATGATCCTGGAGTCCCGGGATCGAGTCCCGCATCGGGCTCCCTGCTCAGCGGGGAGTCTGCTTCTCCCTCTGACCCTCCCCCCTCTCATGTGCTCTCTCTCTCCTCTCATCCTCTCTCAAATAAATAAATAAAATCTTTAAAAAAAAAAAAACAATGGGTTATAAACTTTTGGATATAATGTAAATTTAATAAAACTATCAAATACTTTTCTCAGGAAAAAAATAGATTTGCAAATATAGACACAAAAGTTTGTATGGAATATCAAGATTGATACTGAAAACCTCTCTCTAAAAAAACAATTGCAGAACCTGCAGAGCAAGATTGCATTTTAATGTACCAACCTAATCAGAAATAATTAAATCATTTAGAATAATATGTAGATAAAGTCCACACATATTTAAAGGGGTCCCAGAAGCAAACAAGGGCAGTGTCTACTTGGCCATTGTCCAAAAGCAGGTTTCCCTGAAGGCTGTTGTAAGTATCTGGCAAGCTTCGCTATGGTTTCCAACTGTTAGAGCCTCTTGGATTTTTATATTTGATTTGTTAAACCATCTCTCCTTCTCCTGATTTGGGGCTCTAAGAACAAACATCTGATCATCTATTTTCCAGTGTAGCTATTCTAAAAATTCAGTACGAGCTAGTCAGACTGCTCCACCTATCTAATATCCCTGGGAGTTAGATACCTCACATCATAATTGAACTGTCTTTCAAATTCACCTTTAAGTCTTTCTTAGCTCTCCCAACAGAAATTACCAGTATTCAGCTGAGATAACTCTGAGTAGGGGTGGGGGGGTAACGAGACTGAGATTTTTGTCCGGCAAGCTGAATGTCAAACTGGACAATGATTATTCACTAAGGCACCAGTATGAATGGCCAGGGGGTCTCCTCTAAGTGACACTCTTATTTTTTTGTGTGGGTCTTCTTGAATTTGTACAAATTTAGAGAAAGTAATACTTAAATGCTTGGTATTAAAAAGAATCTTCAATTTTTTTTATTTGGCACTGACATTAAATTAAATTTTACTATATAGCACACTGTAGCTAATGTTAAAAAGGCCAGGAATAAATTCGTATTTAGAATGGCCAACATTGAAGGGGATTAATTAAAAAGATGGACTTCATTTACAATCTTTGTCTAAACACCTATGTTATTTCCTTTGACACTACGGGAAACCTTTCAATTTACCACCTGCAAACACCAAGAACTTGTTGGAAAATTAATGAGCACTATACTGCTTCTCTCTCTCCCTGAACCCACCCCTAACGCTTACTCTTCCTTCCCTTACTTTCTTCTTCCTAAAAAGTCTACAATTATGAAAAGTAAGATTTGTCTCATATGTTTGAATAAATTATTCCAAGTGCCTAATCAGTCAATAGCTAACTAACTTTGGGCTTTGAGATAATTACTTTGTAATCTAACTTGCTCCAAAGATAGATTTCCATTTGAGTTTGCATTATTTTGCATTTTAAGTATACAGCATTATTCATATTAGTGTAAATGGGGGTGTAATATAAGGTCATAAAATCTTTTACTAGGAAATATTGTTGTATTGTACTGCTTTTAGGAGTAATAACACACATATGGTGTTTATTTTCCATGATTTTATATTTAAAAATGTTAGTAAGTCCTTTTTTTTTTTTTCCAGATTTGTGTACTGTGAATTCCTCTTAGTCTATTTTCCTTATTTTCTTTATGATCTTTGAAAGGGCAGAAGTTCTAAATTTTGATGATATCATCATTTTTTTGTTTTTTTATGGTTTGTGCTTTTTGTATCCTACCCTAAAAATTTTTTGCCTAACTCAAGGTCATAATGATATTCTTCTTTTTTTTTCCAGATGTTGAACAATTTTTTTAGCCTTTGTGTTTAGGTATATGATCTAGCTTTTATTTAATTTTTGTATATGATATACCTCTGTGTTTCCATTTTTCTTCTACGTATGTATGCTATATTTTTAATCAGGAACAATATAACAACTACTTTTCTGTGAGTGAAAAATTCTATATAAATAACATCATTTTCAAGTTACTAAGTCAAAAGTGTCTCAAAATGGTTGAAGGCAATAAAACTTCCCTAAATGTATTCAGTAGCACACTTCTCTCATGGAGTAATATTTGCAAATATTTTGAATAGCAATAAATTTAAATCCTAATAGAATCATTTCTTTGGTGAACATAATTCATGAAGTTTATAAGAAATGTAAAATTTATAGATATCACTTTGCAATGAGACATTTCAAAACCAGAAGGAAATATTTTGTTGTAGAGGAAATGGTGAAGTATCCTTCTAATGAACATACTTCAATTTTCTTCTAATTAAAGAAGCTTATCAGAGAAGTTCCCACCCAATAGCTCTGATTACCACTTAGGTAATCAGTCCACTTACATTCTGAAGGTGAAAAAATTTCCAATTTTATTGAGAACATTAAGCTATATTTCTACTAAAAATCATACAGGTTAGTAAAGCTTTTCATGTTATTTTGATACCAGTAACTACCTGCTCCACTGGTCCCATAATCTCTTTTTAGGAAATGCTTACTATATTAGTCAGGGTTCTCTAGAAAAACAAAACCAATGGGAGATAGATAGATGATAGATAAGGCAAAGAGCTCTCATCACAAGGAAAAATTTGTTTGCTTGTTTTTGGCTTTTTTTTCTTTTTATTGTGTCTTTATGAGATGATGGATGCTAACTAAACTTAAAAGCTGTAGTAATTCACAATATATGTAAGTCAAACCATCATGTCATACACCTTAAACTTAGATAATGATGAATGTCAATTATAACTCAATAAAACTGGAAAAAAAAAAAAAGATTCTGTCCAAAGAGGAAAAGACCAAGATATAAAGCTCTACTTCCCTTGTCTGTATATAGAGACCTTGGCAGTTATATAGACCAGTCATTCAATAAAACAAGTCTTTACCTGCCAAAAGAAAAGAAAAGGAAAAGAATAGGGCTCATGGAGTAGTCTAAATACTTAAAAACTATATTAATAATTCATTACATTAATCACTCCATCCATATTTTATTAATTTTAACTGATATCTAGGTATTGGCAATTATTTTCCTTTAACAATAAAAATCTAGGTTCTGAATTTCTTCTCTCTTTTTGGAAATGAAAACTTATATTTGCATTAAGACATTAAGATATCACTCTTAAACTAGGGTTACCTTAAGTTGGTTTATCAATGTTTTAATGATAATTGGAATTTATTAAAGGTCATAAAATAAGAGGTTCTTTTAAGATTATAAATACAGTAATCTAAAAGGTAGAAGAAATTTGAGCTCTAATCTCAAAGGACAAATCAATGTATAGTTACTGAACTTTGAATATTATATCAATTTTATATGCTTTACACTATTTCCTGTGTTTTAAAATATTTATTAGGGAAGTACAAACTACTTTTAATGGCTCTTCTTGATGATAGCTTTATTCAAACCTTACCCTAAGCAAAATTAGACAAAAGTTTAATTGAATCAATAGGCCACTTTTTTTTTCTGTTTCCCAATCTAACCCCCTCCCTCCTCTCCAAAGCATATTCTAGTTCAGACACTCCAGCTAGACAGAGCTAAGGTTCCATGCTACTCATAAGGGCCATAATAAATACATAGTCACTTTGATACAGTATATCTAAGAGATACAAATAGTGAACATATGATTTAAACTGAAAATAAAGACATTTAATTTGGCAAAGTTTTGGGGGACATTTATAGGTAGAAATATATTGCAAAATGATGAAATGTCTCTGTCTTTCAGTGATTTGTAGGGACAGTGTGAAATAAGGATAAAGGTGCATTGTTTGCTTGTCTGCTATGTGGACTGGGAGAAATAACGTTTTCAATCACATAACATAGTGTCTGGTACAAGTGTTTAGTACGTGATTAGAGAAAGATTAATGTCCCACTCTCATTTTTCCCTCATGTCATTAGAATTGGTCATGATATTTAGTTTTGGTCAGCGGGAGGATAAGGGGGAGATTTTGGTCAAGCTAGTTGTTGTTTTGTCTTTAGGTTTTCATTGTTGTCACAAAAGAGTGGTACATCCTATCACAATAGTGTCCCAAACAGAGGTCCTCTCTTCATATACCAATTTCTTTAATGAAAGAAGACACAGCTAATAATTGCAAGAGCAAGAATTAAAATTCAGGTAATCTACCTCTGCAGACATTGCTCTTAACCACCATGTCCCAAGTTTGGTGTCAGTGACTTAATGGCAGATGATTACTCTTTCTGACACATATCATAGCTCTTTATTCTCTCCTCTGACAGTCTGATTTGAGTTAGACAGATGTTAAAAGCCATTTCATTGCTGAATTATTTTTGGAAAAGAAACCTTTATAAACTTCGGTTTTAAATAAATACTTGGAAGTCCAGTATCACTGCTGTGAAGATAGGATTTGTGCTACCAATAAAATCTCCTAATAGGCAAACAGTACAAAATAGGATTCATGAGAAGTGTAATGTAATTAGTGGAGACATAATGTTAAACTCTAAGCTGAAAAACTACTATGTTTCAAAAAGTAAAAAGATAAATTTAAACATTTGCATAAATATATTTGTATTTTCTTAACTGTGAGACTTTTCCTAACCTTGCAAATAAGTGTTAGTGCATTTTGCTGAAAACTTAAAAGGAAAATGCATTAAGTTTGATGAAATGGGCATTGTTAATCTCAAGAAAAGGAAAATTATAAAGCCTATTTTAGGAGACAATAATAGTTTAAACTTATTAAGAGTAATAAGAAAAAGGTTACTTTTGGGCGCCTGGGTGGCTCAGTTGGTTGAGCGACTGCCTTCGGCTCAGGTCATGATCCTGGAGTCCCGGGATCGAGTCCCACATCGGGCTCCTTGCTCGGCGGGGAGTCTGCTGCTCCCTCTGCCCTTCCCCCCTCTCATGCTCTCTCTCTAATAAATAAATAAATAAATCTTAAAAAAAAAAAAAAGAAAAAGGTTACTTTTTAATTGGAAAGTTGGATATTCAACTAATGAAAAGAAATTAGAGCTTTCTTATGGTATGCATTTCATTTAAAGCACACTGATACAGTTGAATTTTTGCCAACAATAATAGTTTTTGATGACTATGGCTATTACCTATAGATTATAGCAGAATCCAGCTGAGAAGTATTACAGTATTACTGCTGTGCTATGCAGAAGTTTTTGTGTTTGACTTGTAATTTTTAAGTTTGTGGGAGTAAATATTACCATTGGGAGTTATTATGGGTGTAATTTTAATGACACTAGACAAATTTAGACTATAGCTTAATGGGGTCAAAACAGCTAATAAACTAATTTTATTTATAATAAAAATCAGTTTTTATCATTTATAGAGATTTTGTGAGGCCCTCTTGGTCCTGTTGTGGCTACTCTTGTCCTCCATTCTGAATAGTTGTTGCCAGGATCTATTGGTTGTAAAATATTTTTAGTATCATCTCTGTTATTGATGGAATTGTGTTTTCTCAAAATTTTTGTGTTGTAGCCTTAACCAGCAATGTGACTATATTTGGAGATAGGGCCTCTCAGGAGATAATTAAGGTCAAATAAGGTCATGATGGCAGGGCCCTAATTGAATAGGACAAGTATCCTAACAAGATGAGAAAGGCACACCAGAGATATCTCTCCCTCTGTGCACAGAGAAAAGGCCATGTGAGGACACAGCAAGAAGATGTCCATTTATAAGCCAAGAAGAGAGATCTTACCAGAAACCAACCATGTTGGCACCTTGATCTTGAACTTCTAGGCTCTACAGCTGTGAGAAAATCATTTTTTGTTGTTTAAGCCACCCAGTCTGTGTATCATATTATGGTAGTCTAACAAGCTACTACAACCTCTGAACTAATCGAAGAAAATGAATAGAGTACTATTTTGTCAAAGTGATTTCTAATCTGGGTTGGAATTGATCTTACTGAAAATGCTAATTATTTAGCTCATGCTCAAGTTATAACACAATACTAAAAAGTTTACTAATTATGAACTTAGATATTTAAGAGCCTTGGATTTACTGATTCTTCTGATATTGCTGATATAGTCAAAGACTTTTTCAAAATTAAACTTAAGGCAAGAATCATCTCATGGAGACTTGAGAAAAATACAATGGGCAAATCAAAAGTATAACTCACATTGATCTCCTAAACTAAATTCTGACTCTCTCCCCACTCCCACTTTCTAAACCATTGAAATAAACCCAAAATGGTTAAGAAAGGAAATCCTTAAAAATAAAAATAATCCAGGAAATGGCAACATTATGGTAGAAGAGGGTGTGAGGTGGATGGAGTCAAGGTACTACTGAACTGAACTTATAGTAAAAGGAGAGAGTTTGGGATAATTATATATGAATGAGCTCCAGTCTCTTATTTTTTTTTCTTTATTTTTTCAACTCGAAGAGCTGATCCATCCACATCTTTTATTACTCCCATCAGCCTTCAAATTCAAGATCAAGTTCTGATCAGCCTTCCAGAGCCTCTGCTAGAATGCTTGCTACCTAGAGCCTAGGGGAAATGTGTCCCTATTTGCCACAGTCTAGGCAAGCAAGCTAACCATAGTTCACAACTAATTTGTTTCCCTGTCAAAATGCTTAAACCATATACTTTAGGGCACCAACAAGAAAACCTAGGAAATAAAAACTTAGAAAATGTCAAGTGGGAATGCTTATTTAACTTCTTACTCTATTAGTATCTGCATTATATTTATCTTTATTTCTATGCCTTCCTACCTACCTCTTTTCATAAAATCCATAGTTAAATTATGATTTGTCATTATCAAAAGTGGATCCCTGCATCTATTTCTATTCATCTTTACACACTGTCAAAAGTGACCTTCATTTTTTTCAAGGCTAGGAGACTCTAGTTCACATGTGAATTTTCCAAAATAATTGTTTCTCTGTATTTTGAAGAAAAAAAATGCACTCCTAGTTCTCAAGTTGTTTTAAAAAGACACAAGTATCTATTTCTATCACTCTATTATCAAACAGAGAATTACTTCCAGCTTTTGGTAATCCAAGGGTGTTTTCCATTGGAATCACTGTAGCGTCATTGATGGTTTTATCAACTACTGGTTGATAATTTTCATAAAGCATGCATTGTATTAAAATAAAGATTTAATGGTTTTGTTAATGTTTATGACCATTCCAAAAATTTAGATAATTTGAACTCTGTTGTACTTGTTATCTGTTTGTCATTGCGTTAGGTGTTGGGATACTACAAATGGGATAGATGTGTAAAGGTGAAAAATAAACTTGGTAAAAAGTTGGTTTGGGGGCACCTGGGTGACTCAGAGCGTTAAGCATCTGCCTTTGGCTCAGGTCATGATCTCCAGGTCCTGGGATCGAGCCTCATGTCTGGCTCCCAGCTTAGTGGGGAGTCTGCTTCTCCCTCTCCCTCTGCTTTTCCTCCTGCTTGTGCTCTCTCTGTCTCTCTCTCTCTCTCTGGAATGAATGAATAAATAAAATGTAAAAAAAAAAAGACATTCTTTGCATAACTGCTCATAAAGTGAAAAACTGGAGATAATCTTAATATCTATCAATATGGAATTATTGTTTTAGATCCATAGTAGAAAATACAAGGCAGTGCTTTGAAAAATTGTAAAATTTATGAACGTAAATCAAAGATTTTGAAAACATATTAAGTGACAAAAGAAAATTGAACATTTTTAATGTTTTATCCCATTTATGGGGAAAAAACTTGAGAAACCAAAATTATTTCTATGTATGTCTGCGTGTGTATGTATGTGTGTGTGCATGTGTGAATATACACATATGATTGTAAATATAAAGAAAAATATTATTGTTATAATACTCCAAGTAACTAGGAAAGAATTTTTAAAATCACAGTTAATATGAGAAATATAACACAAGCTCATGTCTCCAACAAAGTGAAAAATAAATAAGAGAACTGAGTTTGAATAATATTTTTATAGCTTGATGTACTAAATACATGTAATCATATGTCACACTTATAAATGTTAATCATTATACTTAAAATGCTAAAAATGTATAATCTTAACACAATATAACTTAGAAATCATTAAATTCTAGAAAGTTGTAATTATCTGTATTACTATTACCAATAATTGCTGTCTAGATTTCTTATTGACACTTATTATCAGAAAAAATGTTTGCTACTTGGTAGCCATTAAAAAAAAAAAAGCAATGTCTAATACAAAACAAACTTACTAATTAGTGCAATGAATAAAGAAAATAATTTATCCACTTAACATTAATTCATTGGGCAATTGCTAAGGAATTACTATTTATGCAGACTTATCATAGATGTAGTTCTTTAGGGAATCAAAATCAAACTTTGATGGACAAGTTTATCATTTTCTGATAGTCTTATTGGTGTTGAAACAATAACAACAACAAAACCTAAAAAACTTAGTTAATTAAAAAGCTGTTGCAAAGCACATATTACAAAATGGACCACTTGCCATCTATATGAAAATTTTTCTGCAAAACTCCCAAACAACTGGTCAAGTTCTGATTATTTTTTTTAAAAATTAGGTTTAGTTATTATAGACTCATCTGAGTCATAAATTAGAACAGAGAAAATTCACTTTAATCATGTTGTCCTTGACATACCTAGGCTATAATAATATTTTATAAGGCAGGTGTGGTGCACACCTTCCTTGATTATTACAAACAAGTGAATCAATAAATCATCACATAATTGTATACCTATTGTCAGTTACTGCTATTCCATTCAAAATAATTTTTGCAGAAATGCTGAGCTTGTTGCAAATTGTACTCAAACTTAATGATTAGGAAAAACAAATCATAATTTTTTTAAGGTCCAAATTTTTGAGCTTTTAATGAAATCGAGAAACATTTCATAAAATTTAACTTAATATGCTTTAACATATCTGTGAGGTAGTTAGGTAAACAGTACTACCCATTTTAACACATAGTAAACAGAAGCATGGGTAAATGACATATAAATTTATTGCAAATAGTTTAATTGTGTCATATATTAAATAAAACCTGCATTTTCTAATATTAAAGAATCCACTATTTCTAACTCTGAAGCAAAGGAGTTCATTGAGAATTTATCATAATACTTATCAAAGTAAAAATATTTAAAATGCTTGCCTATGATTCCCTTTCTATAAAGAACAACCTCAAATAGCAACTTATATACTCATCTGCTTGCTTTTTTCTGAAGAGTGTTCTTTTGTACACATATGCTCATATCACTTCCAGAATGTTAACCTCAAGGAAAAAATAGCACCATGTAGTGGAAAGGAAATTGGGAAGGGGTCAAGAAACTCATAATGCAATGAAAAAAGTTCTATAACTCAGAGTGGGTTCTGGAGCTGGACAGCCTGGAAAGGAATTCTGGATCTGCCAAGAAGTACACGTGTGACCCTGAGCAATTTACATAACCCCTGTATGTTTCTCCCTCAGTTTCTTCCTCTGAATAATGGATATTCCCATAGGTTGACTGTAAGTATTATATCAGTTAACATATACAACCTGCTAAGAACAGCTCCTTGGCTCACAGCAAATGCTCCATAAATGTTAGTTAAGATTACTATTATTTAGTCTGTGTGTCTCAAGTTTCTCTTAAAAAAATTGTTAATCTAGAGAACATTTTAGCCATTTACAACATTAAGATGTTTGGTCTTAAGAGTTGGATATAAATCTGCCTTTGGAATAAAATTAGTGGTTATTTTCCTCTTAAGATTGTCTTAGAACAGTCCTCACTTATTAAAAGCTAAAGAAACAACAATAAATGTACCATGGACTGTAGGGCTTCTTAACCCCAGATTACACTGGAAGCACTGAAAGATATTTTAAAAGTGCTAATATCCATGCTCTGTGCCAGAAAAATTAAATCAAGATATAGGGATGGGGTTTGAGTTTGGCCATCAATTAAAGGTTACCAAATGAGTAATTTTGAGCTAATCTAAAAAGATGTGGCATTTTTTCTTTCCACTGCTTTACATTTTTATTCCTCCCATTAAATTTTATGAAGAGATATAGAAATACCTATATATAAACTGTTAGCATATTCATGATAAATTGACAATAAACAAAATAAATACAAATAATAAAAGGAAAACAAAGGTTTTGTTTTGTTTTGTTTTGTTTTATTTTTTCTGACTACCCAGTGAAAATATTTACTTAGGTTTCTGAGATCTTTCAGGAATCTGGAAATAATTTTTTGCATGTTCATCTTCACTAAGGTTCTCTTTCTTGGACTTTTCTGTGGCAATTATTAAAATCCTTCCTTTATAATCTCATTCATGCCTCAATTTAATTTTTACCTTTATTAAATTAGTTATTTATCAGTATATTGGTGTTCTCATTTAACATTTCAAACAACCTTATGAAAATCTCTGGAAATCCCTGACACTTCCAATTTGGCATTTTCAATACGGAATTAATTATCTTTCCTCCAAAAAATCTTCAAAATCCAGATTTCTCCATTTCCAAAAGTAGTGCCATTCTTTTCTCAAAGTAATATATTAAATTTAATCTTTTATTTATTTTTTTAAAGATTCATTTATTTATTTGAGAGAGAGAGCGAAGAAGAGAGAGTACGAGCAGGGTGAGGGAAGATGGAGAAGCAGACTCTGGCTGAGCAGGGAGCCTGACGTGGGGCTTGATACCAGGACCCCAAGATCATGACCTGAACCAAACACAGAAGGGTAAATCGACTGAGCCCCCCAGGTACCTCAATATTTAATCTTTTAATCATAATTCTCCCTCATGCTTCTTGACTTTCCAAAGTGAACTTGTTATACAATTGGACATATTCTGTTTATTAAGTTACTTATTACTTATTTATTATGCATGTGATCTTTTTTATAAAGAGCAATTTCAATTTCAAATAACAATGTACTCATTTGTCTATCCACTTCTTTTAGGAGGTTCCCCCCCCAATTCTCTTATTACCTCCAGAATATATATATATTTTTTTTCATTTTTAACTCTTTTTTTTTTTAGTGTATGTGTTTTAACTTCTTCCCACCCCTACAGTTATGACCCTTATAGAAATAATTTTGCAGCTACACAATAGCTTCATCGCTGGCTACTGGCTGTTGTGTACGCTAGAAATTTTAAAGATTGTCTATGACGCTCACCTACTCAAACATCTCCTGTCTTCCCTTAATCACCTAAAGCTGCTTTTGTCATTATTGGCATTCATCTGCCCTCTATACAGCCAGAATGTAAACTGTAATCCAAATGATCCATTTATAAATCTTTCAAAGTCTTACACATTTTGTTTAATCCAACTGAAAAGACAACAGAACATGATTATCTCCTTAAATGACATTCCTTTTCATCATCTCCAGATTTACATTAAAATGTTATTGAGGGCTGGGATTAATTTTTATTCAATTCTGTATTCTCTAAATGGCCTTATTAAGAATAACATTTGGGGGCACCTGGCTGGCTCAGATGGTTAAGCGTCTGCCTTCAGCTCAGGTCATGATCCCAGGGTCCTGGGATCGAGTCCCACATTGGGTTTCCTGCTCAGTGCAGAGCCTGCTTCTCCCTCTCCCTCTGCCATTCGCTCTGCTTGTGCTCTTCTGTCTAGCTCTCTGTCAAATAAATAAATAAAATCTCAAAACAATAACATTTAAAATATTTTTTTAAAGATTTTATTTATTTAGGGCGCCTGGGTGGCTCAGTTGGTTAAGCGACTGCCTTCGGCTCAGGTCATGATCCTGGAGTCCCTGGATCGAGTCCCGCATCGGGCTCCCTGCTCGGCAGGGAGTCTGCTTCTCCCTCTGACCCTCCCCCGTCTCATGTGCTCTCTCTCATTCTCTCTCAAATAAATAAATAAAATCTTTAAAAAAAGAGGAGGGAGGGTCAGAGGGAGAAGCAGACTCCCTGCCGAGCAGGGAGCCCGATGCGGGACTCGATCCAGGGACTCCAGGATCATGACCTGAGCCGAAGGCAGTCGCTTAACCAACTGAGCCACCCAGGTGCCCAAAAAAATAATTTAATTCATTCAAAAATATATTGAGTATGTACTGGTACAAAATGTCTATGGAATCTAAAATATACAGGAAAGATAAAGTTGCTAAGGCAGTTTGCAGATTTTTCTGGGGAAAATACTTTGCAAGTCATAGCATTTGAAAACTAAATAAAGGGGCTTCTGTGTAAGTATAAAGAGAACAATTTATAAGTGATAAAATGGATTCCTGGTCCAGAGTGTTTTCCAATCCAACACAGCTGGCCCTAATTCCCCAATTCTTTTGTCATCCGAAATAACTTTAGTGACCACAGTATATACATACAGCATAACCAAGAAGGGTTATGCTTTAAATACTGCTTTGATTGAGCTCATGCAACCATAGCATATGTCTTCTTTAATCTATCCTAACTCAAAAAATGGTACAGAATTTTTTGAAATAAAAAAATTTGTTTAGAGAGAAACTATGATTTACAGCCTGTCTCAAAAATGGTTTGTGTGGTGCAGAGTAGGAAATAATTAAAAGAGAGCATCCTACTGGAAATGGTATTCATTTATTCACAAATACCTCCCACAAAGTCAGGAGCAGCAATAGCATTGGCCTCTCCTGCTCACATCCAACACGGGAAGTCGTAAGTAATGATTTCTACTCGTAAATCTTCCCGTCCTGCTTAGGCTGATTCGAGATATTAAGAAGGCTTTACTCTTTTTCTTTCTCAGCAACATCTCTGCAGCAGTTCTGGATCATGAACTTTGATTGTTAAAAACCATGAAAATAAAAAGACAAAATATCCATTTCAGTTTAGACAGTTTTGTGGAAGAGCAGCTGGCTGATAAAAAGCCCCAGTCCGTCGTGTTGAGGCAAAACAGCAGTTGAGGAGCAAAGAGCACCCTTTCCTGTGGAGCTTAAATTAAATTCAGATTTGTTTCAGCAGGGCTTTAATGGAATCTGTATGATTGGGATGCTTCGCCTTAGCTGGTATCTCCACATGCCTTCGCTGCAGTGAAGCCTATTCAGTCATTTTGTACCCTCCATAAAACGGTCCTGGTGATAACCAACTGCTGTATGTATTAACTCTGTGGTCATTTGTGATCTTGGGCTACAGTTCTTCAATGTGCGAATTATAAGGAAAATACAACATTAGTACTGCTGGAGTTGCTTTTTGTATTTATTGCCAGCATTCAGTCTTCGCTATTTTACTTTATTCATTCACAACTGCCAATCCCACGGCCTCATATCCGGCTAAACGTACAGTGCCTGGAGAAGCGCCTTCTGTCAGTAATTAAGGAAAATTCTGCCTCTGGAAGAGCTGCTGTGGCAAAGTGGCTAGAGCAGCACGATTAGCGCGTGGTATTTTACTGGTGGTGACTCTGAATAACTGTTTCTTCATGTCACCACAGAGAGGGGACTAGAAGTGAAAGAGGGATGAAAATGTGATAGATAAGAAATCAGGTAAGCTGTTTTTTAAAATGCCCCTTATTTTTCTCCCTTTTACAATAACTCTTCGTATGTTTCTTTTCTCTATTTGGTATGAAGTGAAAGCTGTCAGCGTTGTATAAGCATCAAACGCAGACTACAGTAGGTCTCCCTACCAATTACGGTGTGTGCGCTGCGAAACTCGGTCATGTGACGCCCTTGGGCCACGGGCAGTACAGGGATGGGCTTGATTCCCCTGCCGGTGTTCTTCGGTATGCTGTGAGCAACCGGATACAGACGGAAAAGAGTACGCGCACAGGGGTATTTAATCCAGTCATACGTATTTTTACTTTGTGGGTCATAAAATACTAAATAGAAAGTTGTCCATTCTTACTTGGAAAACTTTTTTTTTTTAAGATTTTATTTATTTATTTGACAGAGAGAGATAAAGCAGGAACACAATCAGGGGGAGTGGGAGAGCGAGAAGCAGGCTTCCCGCTGAGCAGGGAGCCCTATGCGGGACTCGATCCCAGGACCCTGGGATCATGACCTGAGCCGAAGGCAGACGCTTAACGACTGAGCCACCCAGGCACCCTGGAAAACTTTTAAATCACCAAGGCTATGTAATTTGGGAGGCTTCTCATAAGACGCCCTGGCTATTGCACAGTAGGAGAGAAGTAATGTGATAGGTATTTTATATTTGATGTAAACAATAATCTCAGGATATGTGTATTTATGGCCAGTTTGGTGGTCATTCAATTGAATCATCTTGGATGAAAACAAATGAGTGAAATTACAGTAAATATAATAGAAGAAAACCGAAGTCAAAATAAAAAAAATTACTAAATCAACTGACTAGTAATTGGGAGACTGAATATTAATAGCTGATATTTATTAAAATTGGTTTATATTACTATTACTATTAATATACTACTATATTACTATTATTATATTACTATTTACAGTATTTCAATCTTCAGAAATAATGGGCTCCACCCTAGCTGCAGCTGTCAGGAGGCATCTGAAGATCCTTTCCAAATCATTTTATTGTTCATAATCTGTCTCTATCGATGGGCAGAGTGCTGGTACTGTCTACTATGCCTTGATTCTTTAACCTTGCCAAAGTGAAAGGCTCAATAACATTTTAGAGATTAATCTAATGTCAGACTCCTATTATTTTCTCCAATTCTCCCTCTCCACAATAAGAGCAGAAACTATTTTCTGTGCTCAATTTTTTTTAAAGATTTTATTTATTTATTTGAGGCAGAGAGAATGAAAGAGAGAGAGAGCACATGAGAGGGGTGAGGGTCAGAGGGAGAAGCAGGCTCCCCGCTGAGCAGGGAGCCCAATGCGGGACTCAATCCCGGGACTCCAGGATCATGACCTGAGCCGAAAGCAGTTGCCCAACCAACTGAGCCACCCAGGCGCCCCTGTGCTCAATTTTTAAAGATAACTCTTTGTACATAGTCTCCATATAAAAGTCATAATCATGTGGGGCGTCTGGGTGGCTCAGTCGGTTAAGCATCGGGCTCTTGATTTTGGCTCAGGTCATGATCTCAGGGTTTGTGAGATCAAGCCCTGCCTCGGGCTTTGCACTTTGCCTGCTTAGCATTCTCTCTCTCCCTTTGCTCCCTCCCCACCTCCTTCTCTCTTTCTCTATCCACCCCCCCCCACAAAAGTCATAATCATACAAGATACTCTTAAAATATTAGAGCACCAAAAGATCTGTATTTGTTTATTGAGTTGCTGTCACTATTCCACGTCCTTATCATCTATGCTTACTATATGCTTCTTTCCGTCTACATTTCTCTAGGGTTTTGAATTTGCCCTTTCAAAATTGGGAAGTTATTCTCTTACTGGTGCATTACTACTATGTTATCAAGGTGAACCAATTCTCACTGCACTTTGCAGTATTTATCACATGTTCTCAAATGTAGAATAATGAAATAAAGACATTTCAAAATTATATATACATATTATGTCATAAAGTAGTTTAAAATATTTCTATGTTTTTCTTAGAAATCAATAATTTGTTGGATTATCATGAGAAATGAAGTTTTCTATTTCTAATGTAATAATGCCTCACAACTTTGGTATTGTTGGTTTTATGACTCTTCAAAATATAAATGTATTAAATGTTGGGCACCTGGGTGGCTCAGTCGTTACACATCTGCCTTCGGCTCAGGTCATGTTCCCAGGGTCCTGGTATCGAGCCCCGCATCGGGCTCCCTGCTCCGCGGGAAGCCTGTTTCTCCCTCTCCCACTCTCTTGCTGTGTCTCTCTCTGTCAAATAAATAAAAATCTTTAAAAAAAAATAAATGTGAAATGGTGTTTACATATTTCTTTTAAGTAAAAAAATCAATTTTCAGCAGAATATGTGCTTCTAATGCCAGCTATTTTTTGTTTATTTGTATTTAAGGTGGTCTGGATAGATATACATCTAAATGATAATGGAGATTGCCTATGGGTATGCCCCACTTACTCTTAATTACTAATATTTATTATTTCTCTACACTGAGACATTTATTTTCTAATAACAACATAACCATGATTTTTTTTTTAAGATTTTCTTTATTTTTTGACAGAGAGAGAGAGAGACAACGAGAGAGGGAACACAAGCAGGGGGAGTGGGAGAGGGAGATACAGGCTTCCTGTGGAGCAGGGAGCCCGACGCGGGGCTCGATCCCAGGACCCTGGGATCATGACCTGAGCCGAAGGCAGACGCTTAATGACTGAGCCACCCAGGCTCCCCTAACCATGATTTTTAAGAGGGAAAATTACAAAGGGGTGGATTTGAGATAATTTGCTGAAAGATTCAACAGTTTTGAATTTCTGAAAGAACTAAATAAGCCTCATCTAATGGTGTTTGTGTGAAAGATATAAGGATTCTCAGCCAAGCCAGGAGTCCTAACACTTGAGGGAGAACTGTTTGCTCATGGTTTAAGAGAAGCGCAATGCCCTTTCCCTTTTCCTTGATGGAAAATGAACAATGTCAAGAAAATAGTACCTAAAAAAATGATAGTTATCAATATCAAATAGGCCGGAAGGGCTTAGAAATAGGACATCAGTGCTACTTTCTTAGATAGGGGAAGGGAGAAGGACAAGTGGATGAGAAATAATTATTCTTTGTGAGACCAGGGATCTGGGCAGAGGTTGGTAGAATTTTAGTGAATGATCTTGTCCTAGTCCTTCCTTGTATCCAATATGCTTCTCCCTTGATTCATATGGCAGTGATAGATTACTGTGAATGTCCGTCACCTTTAAGCTTAGGTAGAAATAACCTAAAGCAGAGGTCAACTGAGTTTCTGTTAATATAGCTCCAAATTCACAGCAGAAACCACAACCTTTGAAACCAAGTTGTTTGCAAAAGCTTAGCATTTTAAGATACACATATACATATGTTTATCTGAAAAGATTATCATTAGCTATCCTTAACAAATAAAATCCTTGGTAGATATTTGTATTAGTTAGCTATTGCTGCTTTAACAAATAACCACAAACTGGGTAGTTTAACATAACACAGATTTATGAATATTTGAGACATCTTACTAGAGGTCAGAAATCCAAAATGGGTTTTGGCTAAAATCAAAGTGTCACCAGGGCTGTGTTCTTTCTGGGGGACTCTATGAGAAGATTTGTTTTCTTGGCTTTTCCAGCTTCTAGATGCTGCCTACATTCTTTTGCTTGTGACCCCTTTCACATCTTCAAAGCCTGCAATGGACATCTGAGTATTTTTCATAAATAGCACTTTGACACTGACTCTTCTATCTCCCTCTTCTTCCTTTAAAGACGCCTGTGATGACATTAAGCTCACTGGGAAAATTCAGGATAATATCACTATTTTAAAGTCAGCTGATTAGCAATCTTAATTTCACCTGGTACCTTCATTCCTCTTTGTCATGAAACATATTTATGGGTTCTTGTGATTAGAACAAGGACATATTTAAGAAGCCCTTATTTTACCTACAACACAGTCTAATGCAGAATTTCTGAACAGATCTCTAAATTCATAACAGCCACCAAAATCTTTGAAGCCACATTCTTATTTGCAGAACTTGAGCATTTTGAGATACACACACACACATACACATATTTGTTTTAAAAAGTTTTCTTTAGCTGTCTCTACCTATCAAAAGCTAATCCTTGGTAAAGTTAGGCTGTATTAGTTTCATATGGATGCTGTAGCAAATTATCACAAATGAGATGCCTTAAAACAATAGAAATTTATCCTCTCACAGCTCTGGAAGCCAGAAGTCTGAAAGCAAGGTGCAGCTAGGGCTATGCTCCCTCCAGACGCTCTAGAAGAGAATCTGCTCATTGTGTCTTACAGTTTCTTGTGGCTTCTGGCATTCTTTGGCTTACAGTCTTATCATTTCAATCTCTGCCTCTATCCTCACATTGTTTTCTCCTTTGTGAGTGTCTGTCTAATCTCCCTCAGCCCTCCTCTTATAAGGATATTTGTGATGGCATTTAGAGCTACTAGATAATCCCAAATGATCTCCTTATTTCAATATCCTTAACTTAATTATATTTTCAAAGACTCTTCTTCCGTAAAATAATATTTACATATTCCAGGGATTACAATGAAGACATTTCTTTTGGACCAGCATCAGGGCATAGTATATACCAAAGAAATAAATTAGAAAACATGCATAAAAGTGTCAGAACTAATTTCCATCACACAGGGAAGAGATAAAGTCAATTTCTGGGCCAAGATCTAGAAGAGCCAGAGAATTAGAAAAAAAAACTAAAAAGTGATAAATTTAGATATAAAATGATGTTCCAGAGAGCGCAATAATCCATGTCTTCTACTAGGCTAAATTCTAAGTGGTAGGAGGGAGGGATGAAATAAGAAACCTGGATAGGCTTAGGGATCCCTGAATGTCTCAAGACTATGCCATTTGCTTCCTAAGAAAAAGTCTGAGAAACTGTAAACCTCTCAGAGAAGTTTAAACATTTGCCTTGTTGCCAGAACAATTGAAAAATAGGGAAATGATGTGCCAAGTTAAGTAAAAACTCAGTGGACTAATTATAAAACAACTAGATATATGAGCTTGAAAACAGACACACAGAGTTTTGGCTTTCCCAGAATAGTATATAATAGTACATTTAAATAGTTCCTATCCTCCTGAGAGAAACTAAAAATTGGCTACCTGTGAGCTAAGTCAATTTGGAGAGCCATCATGTTTGAAAAGAGGATCATGAAGAGAGAGCTAAGTAGAGATAAAAACAGAAAAGCAAGAGTTAACAGAAGCATTAGAGATGCAAAGGCAGCACAAAACTTTCCTGAAAGCCAAATACCAGAAAGGATTATGTACGTTTGCAAAGTCCTGTAGTGGACAGAGGACCATAATGAACCATATGTCTTATTTCCCTGGATACCATGAAAGTACATGAAGCTCTGCA
Organism: Neomonachus schauinslandi; assembly: GCF_002201575.2. Classification (NCBI taxonomy): domain Eukaryota; kingdom Metazoa; phylum Chordata; class Mammalia; order Carnivora; family Phocidae; genus Neomonachus; species Neomonachus schauinslandi. The sequence goes on along the minus strand of NC_058403.1, from coordinate 97,917,697 downwards.
AATTAGGTCCCTATTGAGCAGAGAGGTAGCAGGAGAATAAGGAAGGAAAACCTTGCACTGTGTTTACCATTAGTTCAGAATGTTGCCCTCCCAGACATAAGTGGAAAACTAACAAGCTAAATGAAGTTCACTTATAGAAATATAAATTTTCATTCTTTTTTTATATCTCAACTTTGTAAATGTGTAATTTATACACATTACACTTGTAATCCCTCTACATTTTCCAGTCAAGTGGTAGTGTGGGCTATGCTAAAACGTTTTCCATGCGAGAAAACTCACTCATTGCCAAAGAGCCCATTTTACCTCTGTCCGGCTTTATTCCCTTACATTAACCTAAAAAAAAAAAATTTCTCTAGTTGCTTTTATCTAACAGGGTTAGAGAAACTTAAGGAAGGGACAGGAAAAAAAAAATCTTCAGGATTAACTAAGGGTGTGTGTGTGTTATTTTGGGTAGAGCTAATTTACAAAGTTGGGTAGAGCTAATGATCTTTAAAGTATATAACTTTTCTGTCCCTTCCTTAAGATAAAAGCAACTAGAGAAATATTTTTTTTTAGGTTTATAAAATGGTAAAGCCTGTATTCTGGACCAGATAATCTTCATACCTAATGTCTCAGATACTTATACACTCAGAGATTTCTGAGTAAAATTTTCAGTCTTTTTCCCCCCAACCCCCAAGAGGTTGATCAGATTGTGTTTTAGCAATTGTAACATGCCAATGAACTCTGGCATTTAAGTTAATAAGGTATAAATGAAGACATAGCTTATTTTCTGAATGGTTGTAACAGCCTGCTGGGTTTCATCAATCATGAAGCAGCTCATGCTGGGACTAAACAACAAAGAAAAATATCAAAAACAAAAAAGAAATGGTGAGAAAGAGAGGATGTTACTGCTTCTAAGTGGATATGGGAATATATTTGTGACACTACAGTGTCAGAAAATAGCATATGAATACCTATACAATGTTTGAAAAACACCATAATTCTTTTCTTTTTTTTTTTTAAAGATTTTATTTATTTATCTGAGAGAGAGAGTGAGAGTGAGAGCAGGAACAAAAGCAAAGGGAGTGGGAGAGGCAGAAGCAGGCTTCCCGCTGAGCAGGGAGCCCGATGCGGTGCTGGATCCCAGGACCCTGGGATCATGACCTGAGCCGAAGGCAGACGCTTAACGACTGAGCCACCCAGGCGCCCCCATAATTCTTTTCTTATAAGGGTAATGATATATAACATTTTTAAAGATCAAATTTCTAGCCCATTTTTATCTGAATAAAGTAAAGACTAAATTGAACAATTCTGTAAAATTAAATTGATAACATTAATGATAATATTTCTTCAGAAAATATGAATTTTAAATTATATTACTTAAGGGAAACGTACTTATTTTAAAATGTTTTTTAAACTCCTCTCCAGATATTAAAAAAAAATCTTTCTTTAATAAATTTCCTTTACAGGACTTAACATTATTTTCGTTTTAAGAAGTAGTTTAAAATCTACCGAGATTGTCTAGTAGAAAAATAATTTCTTTGTGCCTTTAAGTTGAGTTCAATTTCCAAACTATAATATCCTTAGGAAAATACTATTTTATTTTCCTATACTTATTCATCTAACATAATGGAGAATTGAGAAATTTTTCAAAAAGAGATCAAGTAAGATAAAAGGAATCTAGAACACACATAATTTCACTTACTAAACAAGATATAACATCTGAATTATATGTCAGTGTAAAGCATTGCTAACAATGTCTTTATATTAAAATTGCTCTACCAAGCCAAGAAACATTTATTCATTAATTTTCATTCATTCATTCAACAAATATCACCATAGGTAATATAGCGGAGATGTAACATACACAAAATGGTGAACAATTATAGGGACATAGACTATAGATATGAAAAATAAGGTAAATATGCTTCCCTTCAAGATGGTGTTATTAGGTTATGTCTGGGAAATTTCTCCCTTCTCTGCCACTGCAGATATATAGCAATGGTTTATAAATAATTAAAACAGCAAATTACAAACACAGAGCTGTATTTAAAAATAAGAGTATCTCTGTGATTTAAAATGCAAAGTATTGAACAATGCAGGTGTAGTCTGCTGATCTCTAGCTTTTGAAAGCATGTAGATGTGGTAAGAAGTACAGAGTAATGGAAATTAAACATTATTCAGGACAGTAGTTTGTGTTGGGAGGGGGGAGTGGGAATTTGAGACAGAATGTCTGAATCCAGAAACTGGAGTGGGATTCCCCCATTCAAGAGCACATCTAAAGAGAATTTCTTACCAATGACTCTGAGCAATGACTTATTTGAAGCCTTATGCATGGGAAGGTAGAAACAACACAAATATAGCATTAAATCCAGGAATTGGCCAATTCACTAATGGGCCTGCTCAGTGGATCTGATTTATTTTCAATATCTCCATCACCATAACAAAGGGAAACAACCAAAACCTTTAAATCCTGTTCAAACATGGAGACTCCAGAGACCAAGAGTAAGCAAACACAGAGCTATTAGCTAAAGGTGAATGTAGAAAGAGGGTAAAAAGGACAGGATAGTAAATTTTCCACCCCTGATGAAACTGAAAATTAAAGTTCATGAAGATATTAAGAAACACATGAATAAATCTATTACCAAAACCAAAAACGGAAACATAATTTTGACAAAATTAATATGATATGGCAATGAAAAGGAAAGTTGAAGTAGGTATGGTTAGGTTCCTAAAACAGAAAAAGGAAAACAGATCATCTAAAAGCAAAACAGGGGCACCTGGGTGGCTCACTCGTTAAGCGTCTGCCTTCAGCTCAGGTCATGATCTCGGGGTCCTGGGATCGAGCCCCGCATCCGGCTCCCTTCTCTGCAGGAAGCCTGCTTCTCCCTCTCCCACTCGCCCTGCTTGTGCTCCCTCTCTCACTGTCTCTCTCTCTCTCTCTGTCAAATAAATAAATAAAAATCTTAAAAAATAATAAAATAAATAAAATAAAACAAAGCAAAACAAACCAACAAACAATAAGAAACTCAAGAGGGGTGCCTGGGTGTCTCAGTCTGTTGAGCATCTGACTCTTGGTTTCAGCTCAGGTCTTGATCTCAGGGTCATGAGATGGAGCCCTGTGTCTGGCTCTATACTGGGCATGGATCCTGCTTAAGATTCTCTCTCTCCCTCTCCCTCTGCTCCTCCTCTCTTTCTCTCTTTCTCTCCCTCTTGAAAAAGAAAAAGTAAAAAGAAACTCAAGATATTATAAAACAATAATTGGTAGAAATAAAAGAAGTAACAATGGACATGAAAACTACCAATTACTTATCATGAAAAAGAAAAAAAAAAGTCCATAGAAAACAAAAGAATATATCTGTGTGTATGTGTGTGTGTATATATATTATTTTTGTTTTTAAATGGCTGTTCTTCATCTTAAATATATATGTGCACACATAAACGTGTTCATACACACATGTGTGTTTGGATTTGCATATTTGTGTGTAACTAAAATTCAGTTGCTAACACTGAGGAGATTAGGAGTAAATGATATTAATTATATCTGTAATAGTATGTTTCTTTAAAAAAAAAAAAGATTTAGTTATCTATTTCAGAGAAAGAGAGAGAGCATGAGTGGAAGAGTAAAAGGAGAGGGAAGGAATCTCAAGCAGACTCCACACTGAGCGAGGAGCCTGATGTGGGACTCAGTCTCAAGACCCTGAGATCATGACCTGAGGCAAAACCAAGAGTCCCATGTTTAACCAACTGAGACACCCAGGCGCTGCTATAATAGTATGTTTCTTAAAGAAAAACAGATCTAAGTCATTTTTGACAAAATATCAGTATTTGTTTAAGTATTTTAGCAGTACCATAGATTGTTTTACGTTATTATATTATCCTCTATAGATTTTTATATTCTTGAAATTAGAATTTAATATCAAATAATGAAATAATTAACAGAAAGCACATTGTTAATGATTTGGATGCCTGCACTTTTTAAAGTGGGGCATCAATACAACTTAATGTTTTTACAGGCAATTAAAGATTTGGTATGAAAATAATCTGGGACAATGAAAGTTTAAAATTATATATGTGCATGTAAGTGACTGTATTGATAAAAATCTCATTAGTTTATTATATAAATGCATTATTATCAATATATGTGCACATTGATGTGTAAATACATGTATGCATACATGTATCAACATAAATATTCATATATTCACATTTATAATGCATATGTATGCATACATATATAAATACAAATATATATAAAAGAGAGGAAGAGAAAGCATTCGCTCTGACTGAGAAAGCAAAAATCTGTTCTTCCATTCATCAGGCAGCGATGACAGACACAGATAAAGCCAGCTTTCCATTTAACAAGAGGAAACTTTCAAGTATCATAACAATTTCTTCTTGGAGTGACTACTTTCTTATTCTCTGCAAAACTTTGTTCTCTATCTCCAAAATGAAAGACTATCAGAAACTCTGTGGTTTAAAATTACATCAGTATAAATGTAACATCCTTTTATTGTCTAGAGGATCTAATTGGCTTTGACACAGAAGCAATCTTAATTTCCAACCCAGATGGAGAATGTCGTATAAGGGTTTCTAAACTCACCTTTCCACATTTATCATAACTTTGTAGTTTTCAAAGAAAGAGAAGCCTGGGCTCCCCTTGCCATTCAAAGCTGATACTGACTCGTTCACATACAACCTACTTTGATTCAAGCCTATCAAAACCATTTAAATTTTATCTAAACTCCACTCTTCCTCCAAATCTCATAATTACTTCATCTTTCCCAGTTTTTGATGAAATTCTCCTAGTGACTTTACAGTATGGTTTCTCTCTTTGCTATGGGTCAATAAACCTAACTTTCTCAATGATAGGTCTGTTCCTGATAGTCTTAGGTTGATAGGGCTAGAAATAGATAGATAGATAATCACAATCTCATTTACTAAGCAGATGCAGATATCTTTTTAAAAAATATTTATTTAAGTAATCTTTACACTCAATGTGGGGTTGGCACTCACGGACCCTGAGATCAGGAGTTGCACGTTCCTATGATAAGCCAGCCAGGTGCCCTGCAGATGTAGACATCTTAAGTAATAGTTCAGTAAATGAAGTCAGAAAAGTAGAAACAAATATTGTATTATAGGACAGAAGGATAGCTCAACTTAAAAAAAAAAAAAAATCTGACAGTGTAATCCACTAAATTAATAGGTTTAAAAGAAAAAAATTATCTCAATAGATGCAGAAAAGCACTTAATATAACTCAATACTCATTCCCAATATTTAAAAAAAACACATATTCTTAGATAACTGTGAATTGAAAGGAACTTCATTAACATAATTAAGGCCCTCATACTAATCAACTAACCAAACATCATTAATAGTAGAAATACTATAAAATAATTCCCATTAAATTTAAGTATAAAACATGGATACTGTATTTTACTGTTTATAGTATGTATTGTTCTGAACAGTACAATAAGATAATAAAAATTAAAAGGTAAAGATATATAGAATGAAAAGGAGAAAAATTCCAATTTCTGTATACGTGACTGTTTACATGGAAAAATACATACAACATTCCTGAGAACTTTTAAAAAATAAGAGTATAAGATAAGCAAGTGAACTAGATGCAAAATTGATGTTAAAAAATTGATAATATTTTATACACCAATAATTGAAAACATATTCAAATAGAATAAAAATATAATATATGAAAAATAAATCTATCTAAAGATGTTTAAGATCTTTATCGAGAATAACACAAAGCATTTTTAAATACATGTATTATATGAAAAAATAAAGATGTTGATTTTCTTATAACATCTATAAATTTGAGGAAATACTTATACAAATCACAAATGTACTTTCTTTTTTTTTAAGATTTTATTTATTCATTTGAGAGAGAAAGAGAGACAGAGCACAAGCAAGGGGAGAGGCAGAGGGAGAGGGAGAAGCAGACTCCCTGCTGAGCTAGGAGCCCGACATGGGACTCTATCCCAGGACCTGGAGATCATGACCTAAGCCGAAGGCAGATGCTTAACCATCTGAGCCACCCAGGTGCCCCGTATTTTCTTTTTAATAGAACTTAAGAAGCTGGTCCTAGTTTTCATGTAAGACTAAACAGCCAAGAATGGCAAGATAATTTTGAAGAATAAAACATGAAACTTTTCCCATCAAATTTTAAGGTATACTATAAAGTTTAGGAATTAAAACAATGTCACTGTAGGGGTGCCTGGGTGGCTCAGTTGGTTACGTGTCTGCCTTATACTCAGGTCATGATCCTGGCGTCCTGGGATCCAGCCCTGAGTGGGGCTCCCTGCTAAGCAGGGAGTCTGCTTCTCCCTCTCCCTCTGCCCCTCCCCCTGTTCCTGCGTGCATGTGCGCTCTCTCTCTCTCCTCAAATAAGTAAAATTAAAACAACAACAGCAACAACAACAACAACAACAACAACACAACAATGTCACCATTGAATAAGCACAAATAGACCAATGGTACAAAGTAAAGAACTGAGAAGCAGAACCACACATTTATAGAAACTTGATATATGACAGAGGTGATTTTACAAATCAGTGGGAAGAGGGTTGACGACCCAATAAGTGGTGCTGAAAAAATTGGCTATTAGAATTTTTATGAAGATGATATACTGCTGATGTCCCTTTAATATTGATCTGGTTTTGTTTAGAAATGAAACATTTACTTTGTTCTCCTTTCCGAACAAGGAAATCTGATGATAGCTGCAATATGTGTCCATGAGAGGAGTAAAATGCATTATCTGTGGGACATGTGAAGTCTATATTTACTCTCCAGAACTTTTGTGAACTATTACTGAGCTTGGAGCTCTGCCTGTGCTTCAAGTTGCCAGGGGTCTGAGCTCCAGATGGGGAGATCATGGGACATTACTAAGTTTTGGATTAGGATTTCAGAGCCTTTTACAGTGGCTTTTTTTTTTTTTTAATCAAGGCACTGTAAACCTTGCTCTCATAAAACATGATAGACAATGAATTTTTCAGAAGAATGCCCTGAAGCCTAGGCAGGTATAATTATTTGCACCATTTGGCACAAGTGTGGGTGAGAGAATAAACAGTTCTTTGTCTTCTGATTCTATTTCTTTATTTACCAAACGAAACTAGATATACTATTTTTAAGTACCTATAATTTGAACAGAAAAAGAGAAGAATGCCCTACACATCTGAGTGGGAAGAAGGATGGGTACACAAGTGAGAAGATTGCCTCCTGAGTTTAAGCCTAGAATTGCTAAGAATGGGACTATGTCCTGGAGAATTGCAAGGTGGAGTGTCTGGGTGCAGATCAGCAGCAATTCTGGCCATCTGGAAGCTTTAATTCCCTGCAGCTAGACACTTTTAAAAAGCTGTTCATCCCTTACGGTAAACTTAGCATTTCTGCTGTTCTGGCAACAATGCACTTGGTGCGCAGGCTGCCTCTGGCTATTAAGTTATTCTTGTCAGATTACCTCCTGTCCCAGACAGGCTGGAGCCTGTGGAGTGAGGTTCATGCTGGGTGCAGCATGCAGGGAGCCTGTGCCAAGGTCAGATAGGGCTAGGTACTACTCACAGGTTGCATTTTCTGGAGATGTGGGAGCAGGTAAAATGTAGCATCTTGGGGAGAAACCACAATTCTGTGCAAGAGAAAGCTTACAACCAAGCTTCCATGAATGGGGGGCGGTGAGAGAGATAAAAACAGAGGGACAGAGATTGAAAATCTAATTATCAATAAAAGAACTGAGACTGGGAGACAAATGAAAAGAGCATCTGGTGCTTAAACACAGATTGTGGAGCAAAACCTTCAGACTGAAGAGTAGCATTAGGAGCTTTTAATAGGGCACTCATGGCCTTAGGGGTGGAGGGAAAGAAATGCTTTGGAGCAGAGACAATGTTTGGATAATTTGTATTTCAAAATTCTTCATTTAAAAACATTTAAATAATGTCTTTCCTTTATTTTGCTTATGAAAACTCTATACACACACACATATGATATATACATGCACATATATATGTGATGGTAATGACAAACATAGATGATGATAATGAAATAAACAGATATGGGAAGCTATTACAAATATGTTCTCATAAAAACTCTGACTTGAAAAAGCATCGATTCATTTAGGAAGTCGCATGAGTGAATGCTTTCCAGCTGTGAACAGGCAGTTAGAATCTAATTAAAAACAAAAAATAACTACAATGAGCAGGAGACTCAAGATACTCCAAAATTTGCTAACTCTACCGTAGAGAATTGCATATGATAAGTATACAACACATTTGTTTATCTAATTAATTAAGGATATTAAAAAAAAGTGCTTTGAACTATAGAGAAATTATCATCTTTAGGACACACAATATTTGAGTATTTTAATCGATTTGTTCCCTCTATCAGTCAGGATTTTTAATTGCCAGCCTCAGATATTGGCTTTGGCTAATTTAAACAGAAAGGGAATTTTACAAAGGAAAACTCAGTAGCTCGCACAAACTTTGGTACATGTCTAGAATCAAGTTTGAAGGCTATGTAGCCAGGAGTAATATCAAAAGTTGTATTACCTGGGGCACCTAATTTGCTCAGTTGGAGGAGCATGGGACTCTTGATCTTGGGGTTACGAGTTAGAGCCCCATGTTTGATGTAGAGAGTACTAAAAAAAAAAATAAACTAAAAAAAAAAGAAAGTTGTATCACCTAATCACCTAATAGTCTTTTACCATAAAGGGTCCTTTACCAGTGTTCTTGAGAACAGACACTGCAAAGTGCCCCTCTGTCATCACAACTCTGGATGCTGGGAGTGTTGCTAAAACAATTGTACTGCCACGGGGATGTGGATAGAGCTACCTTCCTGATGCAGTCCTCATGAGAATAGTGTATTTCTAACTACAAGAGGTACAATAATTGGTGAGGTCCAGGTCATGTGTCAATATCTTGACTGCTGGCGTGCCTAAGAAAGCAAGAAATTGGCAGTTTAATATTCAGTACTGGAAGAGGGGTGTACCTTATTACTTGTGGTGGTGATTCATAGTCAATGGCTCTATGGTTTCTTAATCATATACATAGATATGATTTAGCTATTTTAATATGATAGAGCTAAGAATCTTGTTTTTTATTAAATATATAATAAATGGATTCAGTTGCAAATATAAAACAAGGTGATAACTATGTTATGAGGGCAGAAATTTTGAGTATGGAATAGTGATCACCAGAGACTTTGAAATATAAATAATACAATTTGGATACAATCTTAGAAGATTAATATGGTCCTCTAAATTTGCAGATAACAACCCATAATTAAAAGACATTCCTTCTTCCTGACGCATATGGTTATTGAATTTCTCTAGACTCTCATTTGTAACTACATACATTACTGGCATAATGCTAAGTGTCTGAGAGCTGCAGGTCACTGACCCCTAAATAAAAATGACCCCTAAAATAAAAAGACCCACACAGGCAGAAAAAACTTTCCTTCAAAGAGGAAGTTAAAAGTACTGATACTAAAAAAAAAAAAGTACTGATATTATCTCCTTATATTCTTTTTTATATGTAAGATCTGATAATATGATATAATAAAATATAATAATATTCTATATGTTTGAATTCTATATAGAATATATCTACATAAGTAATATGTAATTTAATGTATGTGATTGTATATTATAATTGTACAATAAATTTTGATGTAAAAATAGTATATATTCATTCTAAATAAATAAATAAAACATCAAAATTTGCTCTAGTAAACCAAGAAAATGCATACTCTTGATCTCAGACTATCCACACTTAGCTTTTCTGACCCAACTTATAGACACATCTGATTTTAATTTTTAAAAAAATGTTGTGAGATAGTTTGCTTTTACTAATGGCAGAGCAGAATAAATTGTAGATGTCATGAGCTTTATAAAATCAGTACTTATTTTCTTCCTGGAGTCTATGTGCTTCCCTCGGGTGGGCAGAAATGTTATTCATCTTGACAACTCAGGGTATTGAGTCTCACAAATAAATGCCTAGTTAATGCTTGTTTAAAAAAATAAACCTTAAATTATACTTAATTTAGGAGCTAATAATAAAGTTTGGTAGGAAACATTAATTATTATATTAACATTAATAAAATTATTATATTTGTTATACATTATATTACTCAATATTTAATTTTTAATCAAGATATTAAAATATTAAAATAATACCTTCTAGAACCATTATCCTCAATTATTAAGAAGTGAAAAACATTGTTACCAATCAGGGAATTAAGATAATTTCAGGATTTAAAGTGTAATAGCAACTACTTGATTCTAACTATAATCATTTAAAACCTATAAATTTAACTCAGAAGCAAAGGATCAATGTATTCATGGAGTATTGTCTTACTCAGCTTATAATATAAGTGAAAAAGGAAAACACAAACAAACTTATTTTAAAGGTCATTACCAGAAGCAATGCCAACAAACATCACTATTGATTTAGATATTTATGGACCCAACATGGGAGTACCCAATACATAAAACAATAACAAACATAAAGGAACTAACTGATAATAGTAGAATAATAGTAGAGGACTTTAACACCCCCACTTACATCAATGAACAAATCACCCAAATAGAAAATAAACAAGGAAACAATGGCTTTAAATGACACACTGGACCAGATGGATGTTACAGATATATTCAGAACATTCCATCCTAACACAGCAGAATGCACATTCTTTTAAAATGTACATAGAACATTCTCCAGAATAGATCACATATTAGGTCACAAAATAGGCATCAACAAGTACAAAAACACTGAGATCATACCATGCACTTTTTATGACCACAACACTATGAAACTAAAAGTCAACCACAAGAAAAAATCTGGAAAGACCACAAAAAAGTGGAGGTTAAATAACATGCTGCTGAACAATGAATGGGTCAACCAGGAAATCAGAGAAGAAATAAAAAATACATGGAAACAAATGAAAATGAAAACACAATGGTCCAAAGTATTTGGGAGGCAGCAAAAACAGTTCTAAGAGAGAAGTATATAGTAATACAGGTCTATCTCATGATGCAAGAAAAATCTCAAACAACTCACCTTACACCTAAAGGAGCTAGAAAAAGTACAACAAACAAAGCCTAAAGCTAGCAGAAGGAAGGAAATCATAAAGATTAGAGCAGAAATAAATGATCTAGAAATTTTTAAAAAATGGAACAGATCAATGAATTCAGGAGCTGATTCTCTGAAAAAATAAAATAGTAAAATTGATAAACCTCTAGCTAGACTTATCAAAAAGAAAAAAGACCAAATAAATAAAATCACAAATGAGAGAAGAGAAATAACAACCAACCCCACAGATACACAAACAATTATAAGAGAATATCATGAAAAACTATATGCCAACAAATTGGACAACCTGGAAGAAATAGACAAATTCCTAGATACCTATAAATTACCAAAACTGAAACAGGAAGAAATAGGAAACTTGAACAGACTGATAGCCAGCAAAGAAATTGAATCAGTAATCAAAAATTTCCCAACAAACAAAAGTTCAGGGCCAGATGGCTTCATTTAAAGAAGAGTTAATACCTCTTCTTCTCAAACTATTCCAAAAAAATAGAAAAGGAAGGAAAACTTCCAAATTCATTCTATGAGGCCAGTATTACCCTGATACCAAAGCCAGATAAAGACATCACTAAAAAGAGAATTAGAGGTCAATATCTCTGGTGAACACGGGTACAAAAATTCTCAACAAGATACTAGCAAATTGAATTCAACAGTACATTAAAAGAATTATTCTCCATGATCAAGTGGGATTTATTCCTGGGCTGCAGGGGTGGTTCAATATTCTCAAATTAATCACCATGATACACCACATTAATAAAAGAAAGAATAAGAACCATATGATCCTCTCAATAGATGCAGAAAAAGCATTTGACAAAGTATGGCATCTATTCTTGATAAAACCTTTAACCAAGTATGCTTAGAGGGAACATACCTCAATGGCCACATATGAAAAACCCACAGCTAATATCATCCTTAATAGGGAAAAACTGAGAGCTTTTCCTCTAAGGTCAGGACAAGTTAGAGATGTCCACTCTCACCACTGTTATTTAACATAGTACTGGAAGCCCTAGCCTCAGCAATCAGAAAACAAAAGAAATGAAATGCATCCAACTCCACACAGAAGTGTCAAATTTTCACTATTTGCAGAAGACGTGATTCTCTCTACAAAAAAACACAATTCCACCAAAGAACTGCTAGAACTGATACACGAATTCAGTAAAGTCTCATGATACAAAATCAATGTACAGAAATCTGTTGTATTTCTATACACCAATAATGAAGCAAAAGAAAGAGAAATTAAGGAATCAAACCTATTTACAATTGCACCAAAAACAATAAGATACTTAGGAATAAACCTAACCAAAGAGGTGAAAGACCTGTACTCTGAAAAATATAAAACACTGATGAAAGAAACTGAAGATGACAGAAAGAAATGAAAAGACATTCCATGCTTGTGGATTTGGAAGAGTAAATATTGTTAAAATGTCTATACTGCCTAAAGCAATCTACACATTTAATGCAATCCTTATCAAAATACCAGCACTATTTTTCACAGACCCAGAACAAATAATCCTAAACTTTGTGTGGAACCACAGAGGATGCCAAATAGCCAAAGCAACCTTAAAAAAGAAAGGCAAAGATGGAGGCAACACAATTCTGGACTTCAAGCTATATTACAAAGCTGTAGTCATCAAAACAGTATGGTACTGGTGCAAAAATAGACACACAGATCAATGGAACTCAATAGAAAACCCAGAAATGAACCCACAATTATATGGTCAATTAATCTTTGACAAAGCAGGAAAAGAATATCCAATGGGAAAAAGACAGTCTCTTCAACAAATGGTGTTGGGAAAACTGGACAACATGTGAAATAATGAAACTGGACCACTTTCTAACACCAAACACAAAAATAAATTCAAAATGCATTAAAGACCTAAATGTGAGACCTGAAACCATAAAAATCCTGGGGGACGACACGGACGGTAACCTCTTTGACACTGGCCATAGCAACTTTTTTCTAGATATGTCTCTTGAGGCAAGGGAAACAAAATAAAAAATAAACTATTGGGGCTTCCTCAAAATAAAAAGCTTCTGCACAGCAAGGAAACAATCAACAAAACTAAAAGTCACCCTATGGAATGGGAGAAGATATTTGCAAACAACATATCTGATAGAGGGTTAGTATCAAAAATATATAAAGAACTGGTGATATGGAGAAAAGGGAACCTTCTTGCACTGTTGGTAGGAATGTAAACTGGTGAACCCACTCTGGGAAACAGTATGGAGGTTCCTCAGAAAGTTAAAAATAGAACTACCCTACTATCCATCAATTACATTACTAGGTATTTACCCAAAGAATGCAAAAATACTAATTCAAAGGGATACATGCACCCCAATGTTTGTAGCAGCATTATCTACAATAGCCAAATCATAGAAACAGCCCATGTGTCCATCCACTGATGAACGGGATAAAGAAGTGGTGTATAGGGGCACCTGGGCGGCTTAGTTAATTAAGCATCTACCTTCAGCTCAGGTTATGATCCCAGGGTCCTGGGATCAAGTCCCGCATTGGGCTCCCCGCTCAGTAGGGAAGTCTGCTTATCCCTCTCCCTCTGCCCCTCCCCCCTGCTTGTGTGCACTCTCTTTCTCTCTCATGCTTTCTCTCCCAAATAAATAAAATCTTTTTTTAAAAAGAAGTGATATATATATAATATAATGTATAATGTTCCATTTATGTATAATGGAATATTACCGAGCCCTAAAAAATAAAATCTTGCTATTTGCCAAGATGTCGATGGAGCTAGAGACTATTATTAAGTGAAATAAGTCAGTCAGAGAAAGACAAATACCATATGATTTCACTCATATGTGGTATTTAAGAAACAAAATAAATGAACAAAGGTTAAAAAAAAAAGAGGGAGAGGCAAACCAAGAAACAGACTTTTTTTTTTTTTAATTTATTCATTTGAGATACAGAGATAGAGAGAGAGAGAGAATATGAGCAGAGGGAAGGGCAGAAGCAGGCCCCCCGCTGAGCAGGGAGCCCGATGCGGGGCTCGATCCCAGGACCCTGGGATCATGACCTTAGCTGAAGGCAGATGCTTAACCATCTGAGCCACCCAGGTGCCCCCAAGAAACAAACTCTTAACTATAGAGAATAAACTGATGGTTAGAAGAGTGGAGGTGGGTGGGGGGGGATGAGTTAAATAGGAGATGACATTAAGGGGAGCACTCGCTGTGTTGAGCGCCGGGTGTTGTATGGAACCGTTGAATCACCATGCTGTACACCTGAAACTAGTATTACATTGTATGTTAAATAATAGGAATTTAAATAAAAACTTAAAAAAAATAAGATAATCTCAGGATTTAAAGTGTAACAGCAATTACTTGATTCAAACCATAATCATTCCTACCTCAAAATTTAACCCAGAAACAAAGGACCAATGTACTCATGAAGACTGTCTTTCTCAGCTTGCCTCAGGGCTTCCCTGCTCCATGCCCACTTTATTGAATTACCTCTAAATGTAATATAAATGAAAAAGGAAAGAAAACATATTTTAAAGGTCATTAACAAACATCACTATTGATTTATGCTTCTGGTAACCAAAGTCCCATATTCTTGCAAGGCATAACTAAACCCTATCCATCCTGACAGATTATTCAGCCCACTTTATAAAGTAAATTAGAAATGTTGGGTAGTCAAATAATCCCTAATGATAAAAAAAATAAACAAAAAATATTTAAAATATGTAAATAATGTTTAGTTTTAAGCTTTGGCTTAAAATTGAAGTATTTTTTATTTATTTTTATAAAGTATTTTTTATTTTACTTTATTATTTTTTTAAGTAAGCTCTATGACCAACATAGGACTTGAACTCACGACCCTGAGATCAAGTTACACAGTCTACCAACTGAGTCAGTCAGATGTCCCTAAAATTTAAGTTTTTAAACCAAATTGTCTTCTGTAAAATTATTGCAATAACAATTTTAGCAATAACTGCCAATAATCAATTATCCTTTTTGAGCTTTGAACTGAGCTTCAAATTATAATTACTTTTTTTATAAGATAAGATTATTTTTACTCAATAACTGTCTTATCTTGTAAAATTTGAATGTTCTCAAATTTGATGCAATCTTAGATATTTGTGATCAGGCTACTTTCCCCCTCATTTCCATCTCTTTGTTATTTTATATATTACAACTTGCTTAGAATCCAGTGTATACATTCCAATGTATAACTGAAATATTCGCAATGGATTAATACCATACATTTTAAAAATTAAAAGTATGATATTCTATTGGAGCTGAACACATCATTTTGGCTTGATGGAAGACATTTACAACCCTCATTCAGGTTATTCTATTAAATCTTATTCTACGATTTTACCACTGTGATGCTTCATGGTGATATAAACATTTTTGGGGAGGGGTTCACTGCTGCAAATTTAATTTCTACATCAGAAACCTCTTATTAGTAGGTGTGATTCTTTTAATGGGTGTGATTAATTTATTTTAAAAGAAGTTAAAATGTTTCATTGTTCTATCTGAGGTGGATCTCTTCTCTTACTCGAGTTCATCACTAACATTTTTAGTGGGTGACAAATGACAGCATTGTTTTAGCAAATATTAGCATTCATATCAGGGACACAAAATCTCACAGTCATAATTGGCTGATAGATATATATTATTAAAATGGGTTCTTCGTCAGAACTTGAAATTTATCTTAATTGTGTAGTGCAAAGGTGCCATATGGATGTAAGAGAGGTAGAAGCCAAAAGTAGATGGATTAATAATATCTTTAATTAGCAACTTTCAGATAGCTGAAGAAACTGAATCCATTATCCCACACATTTCAATGAGGCAAAAACAGGTTTTACATAATTTCTGTCACCAAAACAAGAGTAACATTTGAACAAGATTGAGGTAAATGGTTTAAAATATTAATGAAAATTTAAAGTATGCAGCAATAATGATTTTTTAGCCCGTAGATTTCAGTCTTGGATCAATTCTCTCTATAGAAACAGGTAAAAGAGACTCCTATTGTGGACCTCATGCTTGAGAGGCATCTGTATGTCACAAACACATTTGCAAAAATAAATAATGGTAAATATGGGTGACACTTGAAATCAGATCAGCTCTAGGACAGCATGTACTAAAACCATAAACATCTTTCATTACCCACATCATTATACCCCAGGGAAATACAGATCCACAACTTCAAAGCAAAAGGTGGTAGAACTAATGCATCAAAGTAATGGGTTGTGCTGTTACTGAGTTTGGAATCGGACACTACTTTTGAGCGTAGAGGGTTTGAATTACAGAAGCACTTAAGTAAGAGAAAAGACAAATTTATTATCTAATCTTTCTTCTCAGCAAGAATGAAATCGATTCTTATAAAACAAAACAAAATGTCACTTCTCAGTTAAGCTTAATGTCCATATTCCGGCTTCCTTTTGTGTTGTAGTGTGTTGGTCTGGAGGGGCTCAGAATCATTTGTGTAAAGTGACTGAGAAACATTTTGCCTTATTGTACAAACTGTGCAATCCTGAAAATTGAGTTGCTAGATGGATGAATCAATCTAAGTAAAGCATTCAAGAACTATGATACTGATTCTTAACATAGTCATCTAGTGGACAGTGGGCATTAGAGTTGTGAGTAGTTTCATTTTTTACCAAAACATATAGTAAGATTTATAATTGGATTTTCAAAAACTCAATTTTAAATATTTAATTTTAATAATTTTGTTTTAAAATGTATACTCATTTGGAATTTGAATTTTGTCTTTTAATATGGATAGCTTGTTTTGAAGAAAAATCTGAAGAACATATAATTTTACTTTTAAAATTCTTAAGCTTACTTTATATTCAATTTGTATATTTTAAAACACAATTATATTTTATTTTCAACTAATTTAGATCATTATTGTTAATAGTGGTTTAGTCAGCTTTCTTCTTGCCTGTAAGGTCCTAAACTCTCCGTCATATTGGTCGTTATAGAATCCAAATGGTCTAACTACAGAGACCTCTCCCTTTCCTTTTTCTTGAAACATTTACTTTAGAAAACTTGTAATTGTGAATTCTTCTCTGTCCCAGTTGAGATGTAAATCTCTTTTAAAAGTCTCTTGCCGGTATCACAACCTAAGACTTTCTCAAGGACCTGGGAGCCACCTCTTTGAAATGTAATCATCAAGGAAGATATCACCTTATATCCCAGTCTCTGTGGGAGGATAGGGGCCCCTCTTCCTTTGGCATCAAGTTGTAGAACTACCTTTTAGTGTGAAGATACGCAAAATTTACTTCTCTTTTGGGTAAGGATAATTAGCAAACACAGATTAGCAAACATGATCTCCTTCCCCTTAGCCTCAGCTCTTTAGAACTCTCTAGACCTTTGTTTTAGTGGAGTTGAGTACAGACTCTGTTCTCCTCTCTCTTACCCACTCTAAGAGCCTTAAATAAAATTTTCCCTGCCCATTTAACTGTCCAGTGCAGTTTTTGTTTTGACATAGTTATCATGAGCCCATACATGAACCACGATAACAAATTTTAATTGTCTTTGATAATTTGATGACTGCAACCTCGTTCTTATATTTTTCATTTTTGTCATAATGAAGTTATATTTGCCAAGGTAGAAGGCACATTTTACTTAATAACTTGTTAGCATGATTTATATTTTTAAAAATTTCCACATGTGGTATGAAGTCCTCCTGCATCCTGCAAATGTTAGATGTGAGTCCATCGTAAAACATCTATGACCTTTTACCTTAACCTATGGATTTGTTGATAACAATGCCGTTAGAAAGACCTGATCTTGAAGGATAATTTATTTTTTTATTTTTTTATTTTTATTTAATTTTTTTTAAAGATTTTATTTATTTGACAGAGAGACACACAGCAAGAGAGGTAACACAAGCAGGGGGAGTAGGTGAAGAAGCAGGCTTCCCGCGGAGCAGGGAGCCTGATGTGGGGCTGGATCCCAGGACCCTGGGACCAGGACCTGAGCCGAAGGCAGACGCCTAACAACTGAGCCACCCAGGCGCCCCTATTTATTTTTTAAAAGATTTTATTTACTTATTTAAAAGAGAGAGAGAGGTAGCGAGAGAGAGAGAGAGAGCACGAGCAGGGGAAGAAGGAGAGCAGGCTCCTCGCCAAGCAGGGAGCCCGATGCGGGTCTCGATCCCAGACCCCGGGATCATGACCTGAGCCAAAGGCAGACGCTTAAAGACTGAACCACCCATGTGCCCCTTGAAGGATAATTTAAGAACCATATGAATTTATGTAAGGGAATAAGTTTTGTGTAAAGGGAGTACGGGGAATACTGCTGACTAATCTTAATTAAATCTTGATTTATCCAGGGGCTATGGACAGGTGCATGCCTCTATTGCTGAGGAGGACACCCGTAATGGACAGCTTCCCTCATCGTCACAAAAGGAGCACATTAAAAAATAAAGCCCTGTGTTTTATGCCAAAAAAACCCAGTTGGTTTCAATACAAAAGATGTACACTACAGTACATTAATGAATTTGAATAGTTTGAACACTAAGATTTGTCCCATTCTATTATTATCAAAACTGAAATATTATTCTTTGTTCAAGTCAATTCTCCCATCTATTGATATTATCTGTATTTTCTCCTAAAATAGTATCAATATTTTCCCAATGTCCTCCCCAGAAAGCTTTCTTGTACAGAAGGAAGATAAAAACGAACAAGATTTCATAGACATTCAGGCAACTCAAAAAATGGAATATGATATATCATATAACGGAGGGAGTTATTAAGTAATTCCTTTCATACAAAGTTTACCTTTGAAAATTACTCATGATAACCATTGCTCAAGAATGCATATTCTTTTTTTTTTTAAGATTTTATTTATTTATTTGAGAGAGAGAGAATGAGAGACAGAGAGCACGAGAGGGAAGAGGGTCAGAGGGAGAAGCAGACCTCCTGCTGAGCAGAGAGCCCGATGCGGGACTCAATCCCGGGACTCCAGGATCATGACCTGAGCCGAAGGCAGTCGCTTAACCAACTGAGCCACCCAGGCGCCCCAAGAATGCATATTCTTTTATTAAAATCGAAGCACATTTGTGTGGTTCACAAATGTTAATATATTAAGTTGTGCTCTAGTGACTACATCATCTCATAGGTATAAAACACATACCAGGAAAACCAGGCTTTCTGATATATATTACGGAAAGGATTCCATTGCCAATACAGATTTTAGCACTTTTGATGCGGGGTCATTGAACACAACGGTCAAGAAAGAATGCTTGAGACGTTTTACGGTACAAAAAGTGCTTTTTGTTATAGCACGGGGACAGGACCCATGGCTGAAAAGTGTTACACTTTGATTGTGAGGAGCGACTGAAACCGTATTTTTTAAGTTTGGGGGCGCTAGAGATAATGGAAGTCTCTCAAGGGATTTCCATATGTTAAAGAAAAGTTATAGCATCCTGGAGGTCTGGCTATTGTCAAGGTAAGGTTGCTTTTAGTCTCTGGTAAAGCATTAACATTACGGCTGCTGTGAGTTCCTTGATAAATATCACACTCTTCATGTCTCTGGTGTTTATCGGTGGGCTGCAAGTTGTAAGGAAATTTAATCTACATGTCTCTTGCCTCTGTTCTTATCATTTTCATAGCATTTAGCTATAAGAATAATTTTTACACTGTTAATGATAATAGTTTTTAGATATGACTGGTTAAGAAAATTATACATTTATATGGAGCTTTCTGGTCCATAGAATAATTTATAAAACAATCGAACATGTTGCATTTCAAATATTGTCTATGAGGATAATGTGTTTCAGAGTCAGCTCTAACAAGAAAATCATGTATTTTATAGAATCTTTTCTTAGATCACCATGTTAAAAATGGTTTATTGGTCCCAGAATATTTTTCTAAAAGTTGTGGTCCCTCAGGGTCTTAACATAATGTACCAGGATAGATTTCAAAGGTTTGCATAAACTTGGAATATTTTATTATTAAACACGAGATGCCTGAAGACACCATGGAAGTGGTATCAGCCTCAACCAAACTTACACTCAGAAGGAAACCTTTGTAAAAAATCCTTTTTTGAAAAAAAAATACGATGCCATCACAATAATGTCTTGAAGTTCCTCTTAATTGTCTTCCCATCAATTAGCCTCTGGGAGTATCTCTTTGTCAGATTCCTGGCTGGGCCACAGGAAAAGAGAAAGAGGTATAGATTTTCTTTCTTTCTTTCTTTTTTTTTTTTTTTTTAAGATTTTATTTATTTATTTGACAGAGAGAGAGAGAGATAGTGAGAGCAGGAACACAAGCAGGGGGAGTGGGAGAGGGAGAGGCAGGCTTCCCGCGGAGCAGGGAACCTGATGCGGGTTGGATCCCAGGACCCTGGGATCATGACCTGAGCTGAAAGCAGACGCTTAACGTCTGAGCCACCCAGGCTCCCCAAGAGGTATAGATTTTCTGTACCGCTCTGTGGTTCACTACATTTCTGTTAGAATATTAAACCTCGCTGGGGTTAACAGAAGATTTTTGTAGCATTAAACCTCTGTAATGTTTGGAGTTCATACTCTTTGTATTCACAGCATGTGCAAAATAGTCTGAGAATTAATGCCCATGCTATATCTTAGGATTCTTAAATAAAAATTATAATGACAAATATATGTGTCAATACAGTAATCACTTTAGAAGAAAAGGATAAGTAGACATCAAATAGCTGCTATTATGCCTTGTTTGATGTATTTTGAAAGATATACATATATAGAGAGAGGGGGGAATATAGTGTGAGAATTGAGCACATTTAATATAGAGTTGGTCTAGCTTGTATGATTTCTCCCTGCCTGTTCCCTGATCTGTAAAATGGAAATAATAGTAATTTTGTCTTGGTAGATTTGTTGTGAGAATAAAAGTAAGTAATACATGAAAAGTAGTAGCAAACTGCCTGGTGAAGCTATTAGGTTCTGGGTATTTCATAATATGTTGTAATGTTAATGAAACTGGCAGGTTATTCAAAATAGAAAACAATAAAACAATTGTGTCTATTATATATGATATCCTTTGTTGAGCATCATCTTAAGTATGGTCTTTGATCTCAAAATGAAGCTATGAAAAATTTTATTCTGTGTGTCTTTAATTGTGACTTTTGGATAGAAACATTTTAATTCACGGCATTTTGAATTGTTCTCCACTTCCTTTAGCTGTAACTCAAACTAAATTAATATAGAATTCTTCCTAATGGTGTCACCTTACCGAAAAGGTTCTCCCATATATAAGTAGGAACACATGCCACATCTACACAAAGGAAAGGAGTTAAGGAGAATAGGAAATGTACATGATTTACTGTCGCTGAAAGCCCCCTCAATTTCGTGACTATTTGAGCATGAAAATATTTATGGTTTCAAATGAATAGATTCTACTCAGGGATGCAAACTGAGGCCCAGGGAACCTTAAAACTTATAAAAGTTTATAACTTGCAGGCCCTGAACTAGAAGAAAAAAAAAGATTCTATGTATTTATTCTGAAAGTACACTTTAATAAACAATGAAGAAATTTGAGAAAAGTGTCAAAAAATACTTAGCTTTCAAAGAGTTAGCTTATAGCTATATTTACATTTAGCATGCATTAAATTAACTTTGTAAAGGGGCACCTGGGTGGCTCAGTTGGTTGAGTGTCTGCCTTTGGCTCAGGTCATGATCTCAGGGTCCTGGGATCAAGCCCCATGTACGGCTCCCTGCTCAGGGAGAAGCCTACTTCTCCCTCTCCCTCTACTGCTCCCCCTGCTTGTGGTCTCTCTCTCTCTGGCAAATAAATAAATAAAATCTTAAAAAAAATTTTGTAAAGATCATTCTTCAAGACACTGACACTTAAATTTTATTACACACACATACACACACACACAGAAAGACACATATACTCTTCATAAAATATTGCCAGACATATATTTAGAGTTAATAGTAATGAAATAAAAACATGAGAAATTAAGAGAGGCAGGAAATATAAACACAAAATACTTTGAGTTTGTTCCCAAAATATGAAAGTCATTGGAAAATGCATTACAGCCTTATTACTAGTGATAATTACCCAAAGAATAGTGTCATTATTAAGCAAATAAAGCATCTAGCGTTCAAAAGGCAGATGGTTTGAGGACTACCACATGATCTCTAACAACAACAACAACAACAGCAAAAATCTAAACAGAGAGAAGCAAAATAGGTATATGGAATGTCCATGGGGGTAAGCATGGCAAAACTGCATTAACTTGTATACCAGGAGTTTTTAAATCATGAATATTGTGGTACTGGTGGCAGGGATGAAGAGAGAAAATATTCCTATTGAATTTCTTCTGTAATTAATCTCTAATTAATGGTGCTGATGTAACAACTCTATATTGCTAGACATGGAAGAAAACCAGGCAATACATTTGGCTTCAACTAGTCAAACAAGAAAGGGAAAAAATCACCAAGAGAGATAAATTATAATTCTTTGGGTGGCATAGAAATCATGGATATAAATCCTTAGACTATAAAGACAGGATATACTGTATCTTTACTCTGATATATTTGTTTAAGAATGTGTTATGTCTCCATTACTTTTGAGGGGTAACTTTGCTGGACATAGAATTCTAGTTTTTTTTTTTTTTCTTTTTTTCAAAACTTTAAATATTTATGCTACTTGCTTCTTGTGTGTATGGCTTCTCACAAGAAGTCGGCCATAATTCTTATTCTTGTTTCTCTATAGGAAAGTATCTAGATTATTTTCAAATTTTCTCTTTGACTTTGGTTTACCTGGCAAATTCTTTTCTCCTGGAGGGTAGACCTTTGATATAAAAGCTCTGGATTTATTTTTCAATGATTGCTTTTCCTCTTTTCCTGCCAAAGACATGAAGGGATCTTTCTCAAATTTTCCCAGTGAGAAAACTGGGAAAGTTTTACTGTAAGTAAAGCCCACAAAAGTGTGGGAAACCCCCTAAAATTATGGTCTCCAGGAGTTTCTTTCTTAAGCTAGTCTACAATCAGCCTTCAGTAATTCATCAAAATTACCACTGAAGGGTTCCTTACAGCTTCTGCTCCAAGTAGGCAGATGTTTGCTGGGCCTTTACAAGAGCTTATGTCTCCAGATTTCACCTTGGTAGTTTGCCTGGCAACTTCAAAATAATTGATCCTCGCCCTGTCCATCTTTTTCTGGGTGTGAGGACAGGAGTGACAACTTCCAACTCTCTTTATCTGCCAGAGCTGGAACTGGAAGCCCCCTTTGTTTTAATTCCAGAAACTTCCTTTTTTTGTGTGTGCTTTCAAAATATCAGTATGTTTTTCATATTTTGTTTATCTTTTCTACAATCTTAGTATCAGAACATTTTTCATCTTATATAGACTGCCATATTATTAAAATTTGAATCTTATTGAAAAGGAGTTAGTCCACCTTGCCTCCATACTTGCATTTCATCTATAAATTAGTAATTGCAAGATCATTTTTTTTCTTTGAAAAGAGAAATGTCTATATGCAAAGGGTATTAGTGGAGCCCTAAGTCAACCTATGAAAAAGCTAAAGGTAACTCTTAAACCTCACTTCAGCTTCAAAACTGGGTCAGTGACATTTTTTTTCATAAGGTGAGCACTTAACTAAAAATTTACATGAAGTACATACAACTGAATATAATTTTAGAAAACAGTTGCATCTTTTAAAAAAGTATTTAATTCATTGTCATTTTGAATCAATTACTAGTCTTTATGAGTGGAAACAGAGAATTTAAAACCTAAAGTGTGACATCTGAATTTAAAAATTATTTGGTAGTTGTAGATACTAGACCTAATAATGAAGACATTAAATTAATGAATACAAATTTTACAGTAATTCCACAAAATAAAGAAAACCAAAAAAATCACTTTTCAAAGATCGTAAGTATAGAATATATTCCAAATATTCAACTAAAAACTCAGAATCATTGTTAGAGGAGAGAATGGAATAAACAGAAGATAAAATATAGCATAAAAATAACTTACTTGAGCTAAAAAATGACTTATATTTTAAAACTGTTCAAGCTAATTGAGAAGTGACTGCATTTCAGGCAAAATTATTGAAAAATATATCTCCATTTATAGGAAGCCTGATGAAATTGTCAAGTTTGTCTTTAAAAGTCCATATAGGCACAGAAGAAAATAAATTTTTATTTTACTTACACAGCATTAAATATCATATTTATCTTAGTTCTTCCTTTTTACTATATTAATAACTAACTAGAGCAAGAACTACTGAGATTTAAAAGCAAAAGCTTGGAATTAAGAAATCCATGACTTTATAAGTTATTAATTTATGTGTGAGAGAGCAGAAGAATATTCTTAAGTATGAAAATGTGTAGAACTAGATGCCACAGAAATTATTCAGAAAAAATGAATTGAAGAGATACACCAGAGCATCAACATTTCAAAATCTGAACTCAAGAACTGAAAAGTTGAGTGCCATATAAAGAGTTAGTGTCAAAATCCACATTTACCATGAAAATGCAGTAATATAAATGTGAGATTTTGGAGAAAAATAAAATATATACACTATAAAATGTGATAAGAATGTCCATGTTTCATATTATTGCAGAAAACAAGGATATACATTTGTGGGTGTACATGATAAAAATAGCTAAAGTAAATTGTATATGTTAGGTGTTCACATTTTTTTTTTTAGGTGTTCACATTCTTAATCCCTCTCTTTTCTTGCTTAGAAAAACTTGTGTTCTTGAGTGTTCAATTTTTTCACCCTCCAGCTCTCTGACTAGGGCTAGACCAGTTTTGTGATATTAATTGGTAAACACGATGAAAGCAGACTGAATTTAAAGTAAAAAACAATGATCTTCATAACAAAAGGTAGGTGAGAAAGAGAAAGAAAAACAAATCCTTGAAGAGAGTCAAAGAAAAATTTTTCTGGGCAAGTCAATCAGGGGAAGGAAAAATTATTCAAGACGACCGCAATAGGAGATAGGGATTGAACTCAACTCGATTGAAACAAAAAGTGACTTTTTACGCCTCGAGTGAGCTAGTGGAAAAGTGCTGGAGGATGTTGACAGATGGTTGGTCAATGTGGTATGGAGATGGTATCCCTTTGTCAAATGGTGCTTACTGAATTTAGGTTTCTACACTCCCACAGAAACTGGGAGATATATACATCTTTCTTGATGGTTACATTTCAAAGGGATGGCTCCCAGGACCTTCAGAAAGACATTCTTGGGTTGTAGCACTGGCAGAAGACTGAAAGTTACATCTCAAAGGGGCAGAGAAAAATTACAATTGCAAGTTACTAAAATAAATGCCCTAAGAAAAGGGATGTCAGAAGTTTAGTGTCAGGAAGACCCTTTAAAGTTAGTCAAGCTGCAGGGAACTTTAACTATTTTGATCAAGGGCTAAACCTAAAAAGGAGTTTTGGTGCTTGAAGCCAGAGAAATCCTGAAGTATCACAGAGCTTCGAGAGTGAGGGAGAGGAAAGAGGGCCTTTTATGGATACTATGGAATTTTACTTCGGTCCCCTTCAAAAGTCTTCTAGAAAGGCAAGTAAAAAAATGAACATTCATTATTAATTTAAATGGAGTTTTTTGACTTTTATTTATTTAAATGTGAGTTCATTTAAGGACTAGGTAACAAAGGCCCAGATATTTATTTATTATTTATGTATTTTAGGATCTGTGGAAGACTTTGAAATGAAAAGAGGGACAGAGATTGATTGATTGATTGATTGTTGGATTGTTTTGTGGGTATGCTGACTAGCCTTCCCATAAACCCACCAAGATTCTCTTTCTTTCGTTATCTGAGCTACTTTACCATTCTCTAAGTTATAGATTATTGATAGCAATAATAATAGTTGAAATGTTCCTTCTGACATGCATGCAAATTAGTTATTTCTGTTTGAGGGAAATTATTTCTCCCTCAACCTTATTTTGCATTTATTCGTAAATTCATTTTAGCATCCTTTATCTCTCTCTCTCCCTCTGTGTGTGTGTGTGTGTGTAAAACTTTGAATTCTCCTTTGAACCAGCTTTGACATCTTACTGGTCTCCTCAATAGTTAATTAGTTAAATAAAATCTTTGACAAGTTTTTTATTTTTGTTTTTATCAGAGTCACAATTATACTCTGTTAAAATTTATCTTTTAAGGGTTTAAAGTAAAGAGATACTTCCCAGGGAAATATCAGACGGCAAAAATTGAGAATATTTGAAAAGCTTCCCATAAGTTAAAGGAATACGAACTACATTAAAATCAAAATTCTTGTACTAGAATGCTGGAAATCAAGGGGTACAGCAAAAAATTGTGAGAAAAAACAATTATGAACCTAAAATTCTTTATGTTGAGACAATTATTCTTTGATTTAAAAATATACAGGTTTTAAGTGAAGATTAGTTAATAAGGTTAATGTGATGATTCTTGAGAAAACATTAATGCAGAAAGCTCAAACTACCCCAACACAAAGAATAAAATTTTAAATTCAAATCTTGACTTTTAAAAGTCATAAGAAAAAAATTGGCTTTATATCTTAAATGCCTTAAATAAGTTTGTCCTGGTGTTTTGGTATTTTGGCATTTTCATCATAACTTTTTCTATTTCAATTTCAAATGTAGATGTGGACAAAGAAACTTTTCAGAAAAAGACCTTAAGTGAATTTTTAAATTGACCAATGATTTTAAAAATATTGTTATTAAACTTTAACAACCTGTCAACATCCACATAAATGAACCTAAAACTACTCTAAATAAAGTCTTACTATAAAAATCCACATTAATATATTGGCTATATAAGTTCAAATCAGAAGTTATAATAAGTAACTGTACACGGTTGGGCTAGATGTTCACTTTTGAGTGAATAATAGCATAGAAAAGAATCTAAAGATTATGAGGAATTAATCAAAATTAGAGAGTCTGGGCCAGAAGCAATAATAATATAGCAACAGAAAGATATTGTTCTTGGACAGATTTATAAGTCTTGAAGTACCATTTTATTCACTAAGCTGATAATTATAATGTGCTTCATGTAGTGACAATCTGAAAGAATTAACTTAGGAGAAACTAACATGTAGCCAAAATATCCTGAAAGTGTACTTAGTCATATGATTTTTCAACTAAATTTAGCAAATTAAAATCATAATGAGATATAACTACATCCTTATTAAAATGACTAAAATAAAAAATACTAACTATACCAAATGCCAGCAAGGCTTCAGGATTCAGTAGCAAATAGCCCACATAGCACAAGGTCTTCATTTCTTCATACCATTCTTCAGTAAAAGGACAAAGACTTCGCAGGGAAATGACTAATTTGGGCTGGAGTAGGGAAAATACAACAGGAGCCTATAACAAATTGTAGGGCTAGTAAGTAAGAAAATGGTAAATAAGTAAAGAATACTTAAAAATGCCCCCTGTGGCCAATGCTGAAACAATTTAAGTATAAGATAAGAGTAGTTTTGGATTAAAGCCCTTAGAGTAAAATAAATATCCATGAGTATATAATGATATAAATAAATGACTCAATAAATATATAAATATGGGGAAAATAATGAATCTTCCCTACAGAAAAATTTCAAATAATAGTTGTAGAAGGGATGAAGGAAATAGAAATTCACCATGAAAACACCATAGTAATAATTGCTACAGGCAAGATTCACTTATATCTACTAAGATTAATGGAATAAACTTTAAGGGAAGGCCGGATATTTACATATCTTTAAACTATCTCTCCCAGCATATTAATTATTGTGATGATTTTAACACATGCTAAAATTCTTTGATACTCCTCCCTCTTGAAGGTAGAATTTAGTTCTCATTCTCTTGCATGTGGGCTGGGGCTGGATTTAGTGACTCCCTTCTTATGCACAGAGTATGGACAGGAAAATGATAGCAACTTTTACAGTGGAGAAATCTGACAGGCACAACCTTAACCAAGAGATCGAGTTTAACATTACCAGTAGCTAAGGTGATATCATGTACTTTCTGATATGATGTCATGAGAAGGGCACTTCACCTATGTGACATCATTCCCCCAAATCTACAAACCCAATTTAATCACGAGAAGACATCAGCCAAGCCCAAACTGAGGGACATTCTGATTTTATCTGACTAGTAATCTTCAGTTATGAAAGAAATGGCTGAGACCTTCTTACAGAGTAGATTAAGGAGACCTGATGATGAAATGCAATATGGTATCTGGTTGGTTCATGGCTCAGAAAAGGACATTAGTAGAAATGCTGGTGAAATATGAATAAAGTTTATAGTTTTGTTAATACTATTGTACCATTGTTGGTTAGTTTTAATAAGGAAATGCTTATGTAAAATGCTATCTTCAGAGAAAGCGGGGTGAAGGGTGTATAGCAAGTACCTGTACTCTCTTTGCAGTTCTTTTTTAAATCTAAAATTATTTCAAAATAAAGAGATCAAGAATAAAAACAAGTCTAACTCATATCCTAAGAAATTGAACAGGCCCCTTTCCTTATATTTTGTTGGTCACCTCTGTTTATGGTTCAATAGTGTTTTATTAGTTAATACTCACTATAAATGTGGATGTCTTACTCAATTACCTAGCTCACATAGAATGTGTGATGCCCACACAGGGACAGATTTTGTTCATTCCCTCTTTCTCTTGCCATTTTTCAGCATATATAAATTTGCAGTTCAGAAAAAAATCATTTGAGTAAATAACAGAATGTGCTTTGGTGCATAAGAGAAAACAATGCATCTACAGAATGTCCATGTTGGCTTGCATGTGTATGTGGTACTTTAACGCATGCTGTGAAATTACCTGAGTTACTACAAAATTTCACCTTTTATCATTCAATACGGAATGTGCAAATCTAGAATAAAAGAGTCCTGCTTATAATTTACATGGGGCCATGCAGGAGTTGCATTGTTTTCAAAATAATTGCAGTAACATCTACTAACTATTTTACATCAATCTTTCATGGTTATTGGTAAGATTATGAACATTTTCTGTTCAATGGGATTACCCCTGACTATAACATAAATAGAAAAACAATTGGAGTGGCCTAATATTAATGTGACCAACACCATATCACTTAGCATATCTTGAAAAGAATTGATTCCTACTTAATCTTGAGAAAATGTGTTTAATAGATGAATGTGCTTAGACAATAAATGAAGAGAAATGCTCTTTTACGTAACATGATTTCCTTTCTCTAGTGTTTGATGTAGGATGATGAGCCTAATCATATGCTCAAGAATACACGCCTCTTTATAAATGCACAAATGGTGACCAAATCAGCATGGTCTCCCCTTCTGTAGAATTCATGTCTAGTGGACAACAGAGGTGAAAGAGAAATGAAAAATTAATTGTGTAATTGTAAAATTAATATAATTTTGGAAAGAGACAACAGAACAGGAGGAAAACAGGGCTATAATATTTGAGGAAGCCTTTTCTGTGAAGGTGTTAATTAAGCCAAGACACAAATAGTGAAGAAAACCCAGAATGCCAAGACTGTTCCAGACAGAGGTAATAATAGTATGTGCAAAAGCCCTGCAGTGAAAAAAGCCTAGAGTATTTCAGAAAAAAAGACAATGTATATAAATTTTAGTATGTAAAAGGAGAGTGTTGGAAAGGAGGTCTACTAATTAACTGATATATTAGTCCTTTCATTCAATGGATATTTATTCATTCACTAGTCAACCAATTTTGGAAAAACATGTCTAACACACACCTTTGAAAGACTTATGATGGGAAAGAAAGGCAGTGATCACATAGTCACACAAACAGTGATAAGTACAACTAGTCGATGACAACAACTTATGAAATAAAAGCTGTTTTGGAGCCTACAATAGGAGTATTTGACATAGTCAGGCATGTTAGGGAAAGCTCTAGCGAAGTGAAAATTGTGCTGACATCTTAAAAATTAGTACCCTTCACTTGATCAAGCCAAAATAAAAGCTTTTTCCAAAGGGAAGAATAAAGATATACATTGACCTTTGGTGGTAGAAAATATAGGAAACCCAAGGAAATAAAATATAGGAAGCCCAAGGTGGCTAGAAATAGTAGAGTGAGGGGAGCTTGTGTGACAAGAGTGAAGAGAAAGATTGGGGCCAGGCTGTCATGGCGTTGTAGGCCCCAACAAAGAGTTGCATCCTTATCATAAGAGCAATAGGTAGTCTTTGTACAAGAGCAATTCACATGCCCTGATTAAAGTTTAATAAAGTTAAGTGTATAGTACAGAGAAGACAAAGGAAGTGTATATCATGGGTGCCGATAGACCATCAGAGGATATTGCAATATCCTTTTTGCAAGATGGCGATGGACATGCTAGGGTTGCAACAGTCAATTTGGAGAAACTTAGTTAAGACTCAAGATGTAGAATAGGTAAGCATAAAAGATGACCTTAGGATTCTAATTTAAACTTAGTGAATAACGGTACCATTCACCAAGAAGGGAAAGTCCAGGGGCTAGGCAAGGCAACATGTCTAAAAGGGAAATTAGAAGTTCGGATTTGAGTTGATTGTGAGACAATACAGTTCAAAATTTCTCAACTGACTCCCTTATTTTATTTATGTCTCAGCTCAAATGTCACCTCCTCAGAAAGTCTTCTGAAAATTCTATCTAAAATAACTCTGGCAGCCAGTAGAACTATCACTTCAACTACTTAAAATTCTATGGTATTTCCTGATCTCACGTTATAAACTTCTTTGTGATTTTCCTCCAGTAGAGTTTAAACTCCATGTGGTCAAGAACATTGTCTGTTTTTTTAAAAAATATAAAATACCTAATACAGTGATAGGTAGGTATGTGGCAGGTAATAAAAAAATATGAGTGAGTAAGTGAATGAATGGATGACTGAGTGTCTAACAAGTAAGGGCAATTGGATAGAAAAATCTAACTTTCAGGTATAGAGAGATATCTTCTTTTATGCAGAGATAGAAAAGTAGTCAACAGCTCTGTAACCAGAACTACACCAACAGCACAATTATTGCCTGTGTCTGGAGGGGACTTACGTGAGTAAGTAAAGGAAAAGAATGTTGTTACTGTACCTACAAATTAAATCCACATAAGAAGAAATGATGGGGCGCCTGGGTGGCTCAGTCGTTAAGCGTCTGCCTTCGGCTCAGGTCATGATCCCAGGGTCCTGGGATCGAGTCCCACATCGGGCTCCCTGCTCGGCAGGAAGCCTGCTTCTCCCTCTCCCACTCCCCCTGCTTGTGTTCCTGCTCTCGCTATCTCTCTGTCAAATAAATAAATAAAATCTTTAAAAAAATAAAAAATAAATAAAAATAAATAAAAAAAAAAAAGAAGAAATGATGGTTTGGTCCTATCTATAATGGCATCATTATTTCTATAATTTGGGTTTGAGTTAAATTTCTATAATTTGGTTTAGGTTAAAGTAATGTTTATGAGTTGGTCTAAGACTCTAATGAGCCAAACAATCTTCTAAAAACCCAGATTCTGGGTTTCTATTGGACGGACTTTATAACTAGAAAAGGACTCCTTGTTTCTATAAGGGGCCTAAAATGGAAAAATAAAATGTGATAGAAATAAAATACCAATATTTTACCTAATAAACAATAAAACAGTAATTTGGTACAGATAATTTAGGCCAAATTCTGTCATTCGATTGTAAGAATGCTTATTTATTAGTGGTAACAAAATTAAAACAGGCAAGCTTCCCGATGTAATTTAGGGATCATGTAACTGAAAGAGCTGATCCAACTGTATTGTTGTACTATACACTTGAATGTAAATGTCCAGCAAATAAAAATTTTAACAGAATTTTGTAAGTTCTGTACCTGAGATGAAAGAAAACATTAGAGGAAAAAGAGGAGACCACATTTGGCCCCACTTAGCCAACCTTGCAGAAGAGATAATGCAACCAGTCGATCAATAGGAATCCACTGAAACAGAGAAAAAAGGAAACAGCGGAGAGCTTGTGAAAATTCGTGGAGGCATGGAAAACCTGACACACTCAGAAAGTCTTTAAATATTTGCCAGTGTAGATGTGTTTGAGGGATGGCTGGATGTGAGTCTAAACAGATAGGAAAGCACTGTTTAGAAGGGTCTGGCATGCTCTGCTAAATATAATGGATTTACGTTTTATGAAAGGTGGTGTCATATAAGGTTTCGAAATGGCCTGGCAGCATTTGTGTTTTAGAAAGGTCACTTCTAATTTGATTTGAGGGAAGTTCTATATATGAGCAAAGAAAAATACTATTTAAAAATTCTTCTTAAATATTGCCACTGAAGCACTCAGTGGCAGAAGAAAGTGAATTAATTATACCTTAAGGATCTAGTAGGGGGATCCCAGAGTACCTACTGGTTTTAAGGAGGAATCTGAAGTTCGACTTTAAAAATGAATTCATTTAAATAGTTAATATTCCAATCTACTCTGTAAACAGTATATTTGCAAATTTGGGGGAATTATGCTCCCTTGTAAAAATTGTTTTGAAGAGAGTTGAAAGCCCCAGGAAAAAAGCCTCAGTTTACCACTTGGCATTCCAATATGTAACCACTGGGTAACAAAACCAGTTTAAAAAGCAGGACCACACATTTAACTTGACAAACAGAAAAAGAGGTATGCTTAGAATGTTGGTAGAAAAGCTATCCATAAGCAGATGTAGACAACTGAAACCAACATAAAACAAAGCAGAAATGACAAAGACAGAAATATTTTTTGCTACCAAATTAACACAGGAACTATTGTGTGTGAAAAAGCTACCTGACTTGAATATTCTATCTATAAATCCATATGTCATATGTGGAAAATTACATTTTAGAGATTCTTTCTTTAAAGTTTTTAATTTACTTAAAGCTATATCTTTAAAATTGATGTGTGAAACAGTATTTCTCTCTGCTGATTCTATACTGTATTATAAAATTTCCTTGAAATTTGCACTTGCCATGTGTACATTTCAAGTAATTTTAAATTCTTAACTTTGAGGAGCATGCAATCACAGCTGAATGTCTATGCCTCCATTTTTACCGCAAATACTAAAGTAAGGGATGTCTAACAACCCTTTTATACTTCTTTTTGCAATTATATTTCTCTTTCCTGAGAAACAGAAAATGTATTGAAAAATAGTAAGAAATCTAGAGCCTCATCTTCTCCACGCTCTTCTTCTATACCAAGAGGAGTTTTTAGATTCTCCATGATATTTAATTCAAATTTATACACAATCTGATACCTAAAGTTCTGTCTAGGTCTGAAATCTTGTGATGTTAAGATAGATCTACATTGTATTTAATTCGTTAAAACACCTTTGATTTAATATCTGCTTGGCTGAGAACGAAATCCCCAACACAGAGCAGTGTAAATGAATATCACCAAGTATAAATTGATCTCTTCCCCATCATCAACACTTTCTTTTGATTCAGGAAATGTCATGACCTTCGTCTTCTAATCACCAAACCCTGTACTCTCCACATACCATATACTGTTATCTACAGGTTCTTGCATGATATGTTTGCAGGTCCCGTGCAAATTTGCCCCAGACCAACACTTACATACTCCAGAATAGTCCTCTTATCCCATCTGATTCACAGAAAACATACTTTTTGCCTTCTTATTTCTCAGCTCAGTTTTTTGGGAGCGGTTCCCTCCTTTGTATCATATCCCTCTTTGCAGAGTCTCATGGAGGTGTGCCTGTGTGTCTGCATGCATGTGCACATGTGGGTCACAGGGAGGGGGTGGAGGTTACATGGTCGGGTAGTTGTCAAGTGCAGCTTCACTTTACCTCAAAACCAACATCCAAGTCAAAAACTCAAGCCACCGTCTGACTTTGCCACATTTGATCACTCATGGTAATTTCCATTTCATGGACCTTTTTTCTTTCCAGGAGTCCAGGTTTATTCATGGACATCCTCGGGGCATCAGGTGCCTAAGAGAAGTTCAAATCTAACAGGATGCATTAGTTATATAAACAAATAATTGTATATGAGATCATGAATAATATGTCAAAAGTATTTGTCGAAGGAAGAAAAAAGATTCATTTGTTAAGAAAACAAATAAAGGAGAAGCAGATTTTGCCCAGAAGAATTAAGATTTATTTCTAAAGCGTCATTTGACATTTTATAAAGTGAAACAATAAAGGGAAAGAAAGGTAATACCAAAGAAAGAGAATAGCAAAGACACAAGCAGGGAGATGTGTAAGTTTAGAGAAACGGTTCTCAGAATGGTCCACAGCCATCAACATCACATAGTAACCTAGAAAGACAAATTCTCGGGCCAGTCCAGATTTCTTGATTCAGAAACTCCAGGAGCAAGGATGAGTAATTTGTGAATTAAAGTGATCCCCAGATGATTCTGAATCATGGGAAAATTTGAGAACTACAGAGCAAGTCTAAAAAGCAGTCACAATTTCTTATACAGAGTCTCCCCTTATCCATGAGGGATACATTCCAAGACCCCCCCAGGGGATGCCTGAAACCATGGATAGTACAAAATCCTAGGAGTACTGTTTTTTTTTTTTTTTTTCCCTATACATACATACCTATGGTAAAGTTTACTTTATAAATTAAGCACAGGAAGAGATTAACAACAATACTAATTGAATAGAACTATTATAGCAATATACTGTAATAAAAGTTGTGTGAATGTGGTTTCTCACTCAAAATATTTCATTGTACCGTACTCACCCTTCTTGTGATGATGTGAAATGGTAAAATGTCTATGTGATGAGATGAAGCGAGGTGAATGACATAGGCAGAGACATGGCATTAGGCAACTATTGTGACTGTCTGATGATGAATCACAGGGAGAATCAATCCTCTGCTTCCTGATTGAGGTTGACCGAAAGTAACAAAAGAACATGGAAAGCAGGACCTCTGATAAGAGGGGGCAACTGCAGCTCAAATGTAGACCATAAGGATGTATGTTGAAGATAGGTTTGGGTTTTACCCAGAAGGCAATTAGAAGACATTTGATGTCTTAAACATAAGACTGACATGTTCCTAACAGTTTCAAACACATAACCTTGATGGCATCATAGATGTTTAATCAGGCTGGTGAAGAAACAAGACCACCCATTGGGGAATGAATAAAGCTTGAACGTGAACAAAGGCAGGAAGGCTGAAGGGTAAGGGATAGACAAAAGAAAAACTAGAGATGTAGAATTTCCCAGATAATGTGTAGTCTTTCAACAAGATTTTGTGCAGACAGCTTTAAACTAAAGAAAATCAAATACAGGAAGTTATAAGAACCTGAGCATGGTCTGAATGGAGGGATAAGGTTGCTTGAAGGGGTTTTGTGCTACCCTACAAAGCAAAACTGACATCTTCTACTTATAGCAATATGCAATGTGCAATATGGAGAAAACAAACCAGAATCACTATCTTGTGCTCTGACATTTTTCAATCTGGACTGATGATATATGGAGCTTCCTTTCTGTGATGTCACACCTCATTTTCTGTCCATTTAATTCTAAATGCAGTTATCATTTTCTTTTAGTAGAAACCAATGTTTATACATCTATTTGACCAAGAAAGATAAAGTACTCAAACATGTTTTCCAATGCAGTAATGTAAGTGCCAATTGGTAAGTTGAGGTAGGTGAGAAGAAAAATATAAATAAGTTATTCTACTATCTAATAGACTGTTGTGTTACTGAAATGTCTTTTTAAAAAACTGTCACTTTTTTGGTCATCATTTAACCCCAAAGAGACAAAAAGTCTCTTTTTTTACCCTCAGTTTAATTTTCTCTTGCAATATGAGTCATTGACAAAACATTTTGGTGATAAATTCGTTATCAGTATGTGGACCACATAATCTAAGGACATACTTGCATTTCATCAGTATAACTATTTTTGTCACAAACAGATTGAGATTTCATTTATTTTTTCCTACCCACTTCACAAACATTTGTTCACATAAGGAGCTTCAGGAAAATCCTTTAAAGGTCGCTGCCTCAGCTGCAAGTTGTGTCCTTTTTCCTCTCTTCTGTTTCTAGCTGAAATGTGGACTAGATGACTGGAGTTTCAGCAGCCATATGGTAAATGAGACTACATTGAAGATAAAAATTATAATGATGAAAAGTAAAGACAGAAATGGAGTGGGCCCTAATTATATGATGCTTCCTCACCAGCACTGAATTGTTTAAGCAAGCCTCTTCTTACAAGAGAAGAAAATCTTATTTAAGCCACAGTTATTGGGGTTTTCAATTACGTGCAGACATACAGTCTTAGGATACGTTCAAATTAACCATTAGATTTCTGGACCATGTATTTGTTTCCACTCTTTTTTCTTTTTTTTTTTAAATATTTTATTTATGTATTTTAGAGAGAGAGAGACAGAGAGAGAGTGAGCAAGCACGAGTGTGGAGAGGGGCAGAGGGAGAGAGAGAGGGAGAATCTCAAGCCAACTCCCTGCTGAAGAAGCCCAGTGGGTGGGGCTGGATCCCACCGCCCTGAGATCATGACCTGAGCAGAAATCAAGAGTCTGCATCTTAACCAACTGAGCCACCCAGGTGCCCCTCCACTCTTTTTCCTTATTTAAATCATGCTCAATCTGATATTCTGGTATCTAAGTACTCTATAGTGTCTTTCTTTTTCATTAAGCATTATAACATAAACATCTTTCTAGGTCATTACATATTATCCCATATCACTATTTACAGTTTCACGTATTTATTGTAATTTATTAAATGACTCAGCCATTGTAGAATACTCCCCCTTTTTGTCATTATTGTTAAGAAAAGTACCTGAATATACCAGATTTTCAAATTCTAGTCGGCATTGTGTACTATGAAAAAATAACAGTAACTAATTGATCAAAAGCAACTCAATCAAATGAAGGTGAATACCAGGTAACTTTTTCTACACAAAAATGCCATATTGTGAGTGGGTCCTCTAAAACCAGGTCCAACATAACTGGGGGCAGTAAGAGTAGTAAACATGAATAACTGATGACCATGACTGTGTGATATGAAGGCTCAATCGTGATCGTGATGGTATAAAAGCTCATTTTGCTCTTGCAGGATTCCACTAAATATTGAAAAAAAAAAAAAACGCATCTTTAGGTGAGACTGTTCAGACACAAATTTATTATCCCCTGGGTTATTGCTTACCATATTAGGTATGCTTTGAAGCTAAAATAGCTTTACTTTGCACAGGATATATTAAATCTTTTGTTTGTTTTGATAGCTTAAATGTAATGAATAAATCACTTTGCTGATCATTCTTGGTTTCAGATTCTTTCATCACCACACTTGCTGCCTCATACACATAATGTGATGCTGCAAAATGAGAAAACTGACAATCAAGTAGAACAGTCATAATTGCTTGAAATTTAACTTCAGAAAGCAGAAAAAGTTCCCCAAACTTCAAAAATGTCAATTTCTTTTGGTACATCATTTTATTTGTTGTTATATTTGGCTTTGTTTTGTTTGAAAAAAGTAATGTGTTTTATTTGTGCCAGAATATATATATATATATTTTTTGCCACTGCAGTGTGCACATCCAGCCAAATGCAAACACCTTTCATTAAGGTTATTCTAACCACTCCAATAAAAATGGATCTTTCTCTGATAACATCATAGTACTAATAACTAATACCACTGATTTGGCCACCAGACACCATTGCTTTATGTTATTTTATTTTATGTTAGTTTATTACATGGATATTTTGTATTATTATTTAGCCTTTGTGTTGTTACTTAACATTTGTTAAATTTTTTATATTAAAGTGTGTTGTATTAAAATTTCAAACATTCAGGGGAAGTCCTGATGACCAGAGAGTTGTATTTGATGAACTTGGGGATTACAGGAGATATAATTTTTCTAAAGTCTTTTAAGATCTGAATACAATCCCTTATTCTTAATGCTCTGCTCTCTCCCTTCAATGCATTTAAATATTTTAAAATAATTCTTTAATGTTGTGCCCTCCATCCGATAGTAAACTCCATGAAGGTACAGATTTTTTTCTACCTATTAATTATTATAACCCAGTGACTAGCATAGTACTTGGTACAAAGCAGGCAATAAGTATATATTTTTAAAATTAATGTATAAATGATAGGAAAATAAGGGGCAAAACAGTAAGGAACTAATGCAAGAGAGAAGAAATAAAACAAATGTCATGGAGCACAGATGAGATAAAATTTGTCTTTATGTCTATCTTAGTAGAATGTGATCAAAGATTTCCCAAAGTTGGAGACTTAGAAATACTGTTTTTGTATTATTGGACTTCCAATTTACCCCTAAGTTGAATGTTCATGGGAACACAACAATATATCTTCTTTTTCATCCAACCAAAGTGTACATTTATTAAATAGGGCCCTGTTTGATTTTATATTTTAATAGTATACAGAGCCATATGGAGATACATATTCAGAGAAGTTTTGCAATAAATGTCTCCTTAATAAGTAAATGAATTTTGGGGAGCCTAGGTGGCACAGTCGGTTGGGCATCTGACTCTTGGTTTCAGGTCAGATCATGATTTCAGGGTCGTGAGATCGGGCCCCATATCAGGCTCCACACTTAGTGCTGAGTTGGCTTGAGACTCTCTCTCCCTCTCCTTCTGCCCTCCGCCCATGCTCTCTCTCTCTCGCTAAAATAAATGTCTTTAAAAAAACAAGTAGATGAATTTTCTTTCCAATTGAAGTAGTAAACTGTTGCAATCTCCATTATAAAAGTACTACTGTTTGCCCTGTTTATACATATAGTTTCTACTGTTCTTGAAGGACTTCTACCTTTAAATTCATTTGATAAATCAAGCACATTTTGATATTTACATATTTTCGTGGGATCCATACTAGTGTCCTCTTATGCACCTTATTGTTTTTATAAACGAAGTTGCCAATCTTGGAGTGAATGGCATATCCTCAAGTAGCATTTGCAATTTAAAATTATTTAATGATGAATGACAAGATATCTTTTCATGGGGATTATATTACTGTGATCATGCTCACTATTTGTTCTGATAGCCTAATTAAATTATACTAAGAAAGCTAAGATACTTAACTGTTATAAGAAAATATCCTCTTTGCTCTTTCTTTTCCTGTCTTTACAAAGCACAAATCTGAAAAGAGAAAAGAAACAGTAACTATTTATGCCAAATGGATATCTGGAAACTTCTATTGGCTTCCAGTATTTCCTTTCAAAGGTGACTTTGTAGAACTTTTTAGTCACAAGTACTAGATTGTATTATACTATTCATACACTGCCATCTAGGTATCCTTTGGCCCCATATTACACCCTGGTCTGAATCAGCAAATTTGCAAAACTCTGCGTTTCTCTTCAATAACTAGCTGGATGGTTTTGTGGAAACTGAACTTGTGATCTTGGTCTAATGAGCACAAGATTATAATCCAAAGAGTCAAAGGGTCTAATCATCACTTTGCATTCTTACATGGATTTTTCTAATGCATTTACTCTAGATAGAGCTTGTGAACTGGCCACATTGAAATTCCTATGGAAATAATAAGCTGTTAAGAAAGGAAACACTGACTGATGTGTTTCTTATATTTTTAAGAAGCTATTTGTAAACCTTTCTTGGAGTTTGACAAGTCCTCAAATAATAAAAATAAATCAGTTTGTCATCAAGTCTCTATGTATTGACATATTAATGGAGTAAAATACACTAGCAGAAATAAAAGTTATTACTCATAGTTTTGTGATTCAGCTTTACCATATGAACCAAAATGATAATGGTGATGAAAAGCCTACAGCCCTCACTACTTGAGAAACAATGAAAAAGGAAATTGACATAGAATCACTCCACTCTTAAGATCTATAACAGCAGTTTAAGGCAGTATTATGAGTGACTATGGTACTTCAGATATTAAAATATTTCAAAGCATCTTCATGATAGTGTAGGCAAACACAAAGAGGGGAAATGAAACAACAATAAGACAATGATAAAAGAAGAAAAGTTATTTTCTCCACAATCACTTGATTTTTTGCCACACATGATAAAATCAAAGCATACATCTATCACATTTTATAGACCCAAATTTTGAGTAACATAATTATCTAAACATCTAAAAAGTGAAGTAGGAGTTTAGGACTTCGGGGTAAATTTGGGTTGAAGAGCTAAATAATTCAAATGGGTACAAAAATTTGATTTGAGAAAATTTCACTTAAAGTTGACCCTATTCTGGAAACAACAAACCAAGCACTAAATAATATTCTTAAAGTACTAAAGTGAAGAGACTTAGACATTTCCCAGATATGTCATAGGAATGTGAGCCAAATTGTGTGGAAGTTTAGAGGCAAACTCCACTTAAACCAGCTTTAGTGATATCAAATTCAGTATTTTATGAATGAAACAACTATTTTATGAATGAACCAACATTTTATATCACTGACGGTGTTTCTTTCAATACAGCTGATCCAGGTTACCTAGAGAAATATCAAGAGTTAGAAAGAGAGGGCTTTTTCCCAGATTATGAAGAAAATGGAACCGATTTATTGGGTGCTGGTGATCCGTACTTAGATGACATTGATGATGAGATGAACCCAGAGATAAAAGAAGTTTATAAAAAGTTTTGTTTGAAATCAGGGTGTAAGCAAAAACAGTAAAGCTAAATTGCAGCTTATCAGTTTTATAAAGCAGTTTAGGTTATGGTGATTTATCAAAACACAAGAAAGCACGAAAATGTGTCACACTTCTACCAACTTAAGGATGTTGAGTTATGTTACTAATGTATGCAATTTTAATTCTATTTAATGCTATCTGAAAAATAAAGTTTATTCTCTATAACTTAAAATGTGTGTGTACATATATAATAGATTATCATGTACAGTTAATCCTTTTGGCTGTAATAAAGTTGATTTTGAAATTTTATCATTTTTCTGTGTAGAAAGCATTTTTTTAATTTAAATTCAATTAGCCAACATATAGTACATCATTAGTTTCAGATGTAGTGTTCAATGGTTCATCAGTTGCGTATAGCACCCAGTGCAATTTTGAAATTTTTAAAAAGAATGCTTAGCAACCTGGACACTGGAATCAACTAACTGGAGTCAAATAATTGCTTGTATTGCACATGGTAGAATGGCCTCCAAATATTTAAGTCTTAGTTTCTTCTTCTGTAATGGGGAAATGATTAAAACTATAAAGAATAACAAAAACTACTTATTAGATTTTCTATTCATTAGACAAATATTAATTGAACATCCATAGAGTGTCAGATATTCTTCAATTTACTGGGTAGGAAACAAGATGGATAGGATTTATGTACTTAATGCTGCACGAAGAATCTACTAACTATGAAAGAGAGCTCCTATAATAAATACTGTGATGATTCAAATTATTACTTCAATGAATTGTGAACTAACGTGAAATCCTTCATCATTCAATGCATTGTTGTTTGACATAATAAGGTAGAAATGGAAGGATCAACACTTGATGACTGATGATGATAACCACATTTCTTACACTTCCTTATGTAATATATATGATTTTGATGATAAATGAAATGTGGTCTGAGTTTGTACCTACTTGAGAATTGGCCATAATCTGGCAACCTACTGGAATATATTTAATCATCTTATTTATACAGGTTTGGAAGTAAGTATATTTTCTGAAAGTTTGCCTAATTTATGAAGGCCTTCAGAAACATAAAGTTTAATTAATTTTTTAATTGGGCTAACATAAAGTACAGTCTTTATGGAGCTCTTGATATTTACAACTCTACTGGATAATGTGCTTTTATAGTAAGCAACAGTATATTTTATTCACTGAATCTCTAGGAAGTTAACTCCATTTTAAATAAATAATGACTTACACAGTCTTGGAATTATATTTTGGGGATAAAACTGAAATGCAATGGAAAACTAAACTTAATTATATCTCAATGACAGGGGGAATGAAAAATAGCACTTGTTTGTTGTTAGAATTATAAATTCTTGCTCACTTGATTTTATTAAACTTAATTTTTTCTTTTATTACATTTTATCATCTATTCTTCTCAACTTTTAAGTTTGTACATAAAGAAATATACAAGGGGCTCCTGGGTGACTCAGTCGTTAGGCGTCTGCCTTCAGCTCAGGTCATGATCCCAGGGTCCTGGGATCGAGCCCCGCATTGGGCTCCCTGCTCGGAGGGAAGCCTGCTTCTCCCTCTCCCTCAGCCTGCCGCTCCCCCTGCTTGTGCTCTCTCTCTCTGTCAAATAAATAAATAAAACCTTAAAAAGAAAAAAAAAAAGAAATATGCAACTATGTGGGTATGTATTATTTTTCTGTGGCTGCTATAACAAACTACCACAAACTTAGTGGTC
Organism: Neomonachus schauinslandi; assembly: GCF_002201575.2. Lineage (NCBI taxonomy): Eukaryota > Metazoa > Chordata > Mammalia > Carnivora > Phocidae > Neomonachus > Neomonachus schauinslandi. Next base: position 97,875,539 of record NC_058403.1, on the reverse strand, counting down.
TAAAACAACAGTTTGTTATCTTACAGTTCTATAGAAGTTAGAAACCTGATTGGGCCACATTGCGCTAAAATCTAGGTGTTGACAAGATGACAATCCTTCTAGAGGCTCTAGGGCAGAAACAGTTCCTTGCCTTTGTTAACAGTTACATGCCAAATGTGCCAGAATTAAATGTGAGAAAAATACCTGATACCTGACAGTTCCCCTTTGAAATAGCTGGTATTGATAGCAATTTGCACATAATAAAATACTCACAATTTTGCTCATGTGTGTGTGTGTGTGTGTATGTCAACAGGACCATCGTGTAAGGATCACTGCTAGATATTTCCCCATTTCCCCATAAGTCAATGTACTTTCAGAAAAGGCAAAAGTCTTGTCGAAAGTAAACAGTAAATAGGAGCATTAAGCCCTTTTAAACCCTCAATTCCACTTTTTTCTCCTTTGACTGTGTTACATCCACAGAATGTAAGCTCTTCTCTTCCTGTGTAAAAACATATACCTAGGCTAAAACAATTAACACTTTTCAGCCTATTTTCTTGCTCAACTGCAATTGACAATTCTTCTGTTTCCTGGGATCCTACTTTGCTGAATACTTAACAATCACGACGACAACAAACCCAGAATACTATGTTGGGACATCCCAGTGATTCTATTTCTCCTCTTTGGCATATGTTGGCTAATAATTTTGATTCATGACCAACAACTTACAAACATGCCCATAGCTCAAGGACCTCAGAATCCATAAACACATCTTGGACAGATTTCATCTGGTGGTAGTCCTAGGGAAATGACAAGAGACAAATACCATTCAGCATCATTTAAGAGTTATTTTCTTCATTAAGTTTTCTTCCCAAAGTGATTGGTAATCTTAATTTTTTAAATGCCAATAGAAGACTCAGGCTTCTATCAGCTACGGGATTATACAACCTGAAGTTTAAACTCATTAAATAGTTATGTGGAAAAGAGAACAAATCACGTGCAATAAGCTAAAATTGCTGACACAGTACTTATAATAGGTTCTTTCCCAGAGGTTTTATTGAAGTTATATAAGTAATCATTCACTTACGAAGTTCAAAGAAACTTTTTGAACAGTTTTTTTGGGGGAGGGGAGTTATATTTTTGAGAGATGTAGCAGGCAAGTGGTGAGACACAGCTTACAATAATTTAAGAATGAACACTTGGGCCAATGCAGACTCTGAGCTAACTGGCATTTTCTTATTTATTCAAAAATCAAGAATTTTAGAGCTTCCTGGGGTAAAAATCATTTAAAGTTTGTAGAGAAAAAAAAGATTTCTATCACTACTGAAAACAGAGACCTAAGTCCTGTTTCTTATCACTACAGTTACACTTCTCTTTTTCTCTGACATTTTAATGGAAGTATACAGAAAATATTATTCAATGTGATTGCTTTGTAATGCTTAAGATTTGGGGGAAATTAAATTTTACAGGTTTCTTTATGCTTCCATCATATTCATCTTCCTTCTTCATAATTAATTCAGACTTGCCAGGAAGCTCTCTGTTTTTTTTTTTTTTTAAAGATTTTATTTATTTATTTGAGAGAGAGAATGAGATAGAGAGAGCATGAGAGTGGGGAGGGTCAGAGGGAGAAGCAGACTCCCCACTGAGCAGGGAGCCCAGTGCGGGACTCGATCCTGGGACTCCAGGATCATGACCTGAGCCGAAGGCAGTCACTTAACCAACTGAGCCACCCAGGCGCCCAGGAAGCTCTCTGTTATTTTGCCTCTCTTGAGAGGTTTTTGTAATGATAAAGTGGAAAATTTCTCAAGGTAGCATATGCAATTCAAAAGAAAATCATCTTGGAAAATTAGCTTTATATCATGTATTATTTTAAGAGTTTTCTTAGGAATGACCTTCCATTTAGAAAGAAGAGATCACATATTAAGCATTTACTGAGAAATTAAGTATGGGCAGAGAGGAAAAAGAAAAAAAGAAATCTAGATTTAGACATAGAGCCTGGATTTGATGAGCACAGCAATGACTAGTTATTTCAATGTCAGCTGTTTATATTTCACATAATCTATAAATGCATATACTTAACAGAAATAAATCTGCTTTATGAAATAAAACAAAATAATTATAATAGAAAATAGGAAATTAATTATTTCACTAAAGAAGTTATTTTAAATTGAATAATCAAGTGTGATATTATTATAGGGGAAATGTTATTTATTTAATATCTACTTCCGAGTCATAAAATATTTACTTATTATCCAAATTCACCATATCTAAAAATAAACAAAAAAACTACATAATATTTGATTATCTCCTGATCTTTTTAAAAGACTTCTACTTGCCTTTCTGAGATTCCCAATGCCCCAAAAGGGGAGGAGTTCTTTCAATTTGGGATGTTTTCACCTTCACTCTTATGGCACATAATAAGATATATATATTTTTTTCATCCCAAGTAGCTGTATACAAAGTTAGGAAGTGATAAGGCAGAAGATTGCCCCAACTGTCATATTTCAAAATTAAACTTTAAAAGGTCTTCCTTCTAATTTAGGTCAAAGATTTTGTGCATTGAGACACCCATGGAAAATTTTACATATGATATTACAAAAAGGTTGAACGTCTGCAATTATCCAAAGCAAAGGTTAGCCTAAGGCTAAATTGTATTAAAAATTTTTCATGCATAAAGTCATGACACACTTTGTAAGTGGCATTATTGTATAATGGTGTCACATTTGAACCAAGAAATTTCAAATTGAAGTCAATGACATCTAAACTTAAAACTGGCATTTGTCTGAGTACCTTCATTTAAAAATAAATTTCAACATCTTACCTTATTATAAAAGTTGAAGAATATTGGCTGAAGTCCACCAGGTAGTTTTCAGATTTCAACCATAATCTAAGTAATTCTACAATTCCACTGAAACAAATGTGTTTTAAATCTTTTGTTTCCAAAATTATATGAGGCATCACCATGGCAACATGATTCCAAGGAGAAGATATTTCAGAACTTAAGAAGTCTGAAGAGCAAATGTCAGAAACCAGTAATTCTGGGATTCTTACTTTTTGAAGAATTCCATATATTTACATGAATATTTAAACATATTAAATAACAAGTTACAAATATTTGCAAAAGTACATTTATCAGTAAACTTACTTGCTTTGTCCCAACAATACATACAAAATATATCATCACTGCTGAGTACTTCTGAAATACATTTAAATATAACTTCAAGTATATCACATTTGTATTTACAAATATATTCAATGTTCAATATTGCCTTATATTTGTACAGTGCTTTTAAATTTTCAAATAACTTTGACTACATTACAAATATTGTCAGAAAGGTTTATTTCATATAAAGAATCCTAGACATCATATACTTATGTTACCTTTGATCACATACCTGTTCGTGTGTTAAGGAGACATAAAAGCCATTTCAAAGAAGAGTCTTAGTCTTTGGACCTGTACTCAACAGTTTTGTTTTAAGGCAAAACATGACGGGTTATCTCATATTGTAATTCTAACTCTAACAAGTTCTTCAATTCTCTAAAACCGATCATGACTATTGTCCCACATTTACAAATTTTACTTCAATAAACTGACGGCCTGAAATAACACTCAAGGTATCTTTGGAAGTATAAATGCATATTCATAACTCTCAGCAGACCCTTGTTAATGCATTTTTTTAAAGCTTTGTTTTATATTAATGGAGAAATTCATATTGAAGTATCCTGGGAATTGCATTAATACAAAAAACCTAAAATACAGATTAATTCACTTGAACACACCTGAAGTATAGAATAATATAACATTTACATATCAGTGTAGGGAAAGCATATTTTCTTTTTTTTTTTTTTAAAGATTTTTTATTTATTTATTTGACAGAGAGAGACACAGTGAGAGAGGGAACACAAGTAGGGGGAGTGGGAGAGGGAGAAGCAGGCTTCCCGCAGAGCAGGGAGCCCAATGCGGGGCTCGATCCCATGACCCTGGGATCATGACCTGAGCCAAAGGCAGACGCTTCATGACTGAGCCCCCCAGGAGCCTGGGAAAGCATATTTTCTAAAATTGTAATCTAGCAGAATGACTTGCTAAATTTCTTTTAGCGAATAAGTGTTAATAAGAACATAAACAAAGGACGTACATTATGTGAACTTTATCTATTTTATCTATTTAGAATTTTAATACTTTTAGAAAGTGTTCAGTACAGTTCTACTAAAGTTTTTTGTTTGTAAAAATACCATTGGATAGGGCATTATATTTTTGTTAACAGCAATATATAAAGATTATTATGCCAAAGTACATGCTTTTAGTCACGTCACTTAATATTTACAAAATCTTTCTGGAATTCTTTAGGTTTTGAGATAGTATGCTTTCCTTGGGTATGCTAGGTGAACTCTATTAAGATAAAATGAGGGCGCCTGGGTGGCTCAGTTGGTTAAGCGACTGCCTTCGGCTCAGGTCATGATCCTGGAGTCCCGGGATCGAGTCCCGCATCGGGCTCTCTGCTCGGCAGGGAGTCTGCTTCTCCCTCTGCCCCTCCCCCTCTCATGCTCTCTCTCTCTCAAATAAATAAACAAAATCTTTAAAAAAAAAAAAAGATAAAATGAAAAAAAAAAATCTCTGATAGTCCTCTACGTAGACATGATTCTCAGATTACTTCCTCCAGATAAGGCATAGAGGAAAATGATAATTCAAATTATACTTATAGGATAAGATAACCTTTTAAGTCATACTACTAGCCAAGAGTCAAGGGTAATTATTAGCAACTTGAGGACATGACTCCTATAATTCTGTAGCTAAAGTAGCATAGTTAATGATTGGCATATGCTAGAAACTTACCGACAATAGACTTTTCACAGGATCTTTAGTTATAATGAAGGAATGCTTCTAGTTGTTTTTCTAGAGGGGCGCCTGTGTGGCTCAGTCCGTTAAGCATCTGCCTTCAGCTCAGGTAATGATCCCAGGGTCCTGGGATCGAGCCCCACATCTGGCTCCCTGCTCAGCGGAGATCCTGCTTCTCCCTCTCCCTTTGCCCCTCCTCCCCACTTGTTCTCTCTCTCTTTCAAATAAATAAAAATTTTTTTAAAAAAATTAAAAAAAATAAAATTAGCAAACTAGAAAGACATTAACTAATCAAAGCAACAAGAAAGTTATATGAGAAAAGCTCTTATAGGAGAACTCTTCAGTCTAGGATGCTACAGAGGAGAGAAATTTCAGATAAAACTACATGGAAAAATAGCAGCAAGTAAAGCAATAGTATGAACTTGGATTTAGTTTATCAAATCTCTGATCTCAAGACCTAAAATAATGTCTTGAATGAGAAAGATGTTACAAAGAAAAGCAAAATAAAACTGATTTTTTGTGTGTGGAAAGCAATTTTTTTGAGGAATATGTTTCTATGCCTAGGAGAATAATTTGAAATATTCTTTACGTTTTAACTCAGGATGCAAATCATCTTTGGTGAAATTATAGATTTTTCAAAACATGTTCAATTTATCTTATTTTTATTTTTTGCTGTGTAAATCTGACAGAAAACAATCATAGGAAAATTGAAGTGAGATTAAATAAAAAAACCTATGTATAACACATAAATTATCATGATTTGCTGATTTAGAAAATTAAATACATAATGACCAAAAAGTTATTGCAACTGTTTTAGTTTCTTGTTTATAAAAAGTAAAAGATTAAACAAGGCTTAATCTTGAAATTTGAAAGAGTCAAACGAAATGAATACTTCCTCTAATTATTCACACCACACACTTAATAAATGTTTGAGAGACTACTATGTATTACATACTGCAATTCATTTAGGGAAATAAAGATCACAGCTCAGTCCCCTTAAAGAATTCCTAATGAGGGGTGCCTGGGTGGCTCAGATGGTTAAGCGTCTGCCTTCGGCTCAGGTCATGATCTCAGGGTCCTGGGATCGAGTCCCGCATCGGGCTCCCTGCTCCTTGGGAGCCTGCTTCTCCCTCTGCCTTTCTCTCTCGCTCTGTCTCTCATGAATAAAAAAAAAAAAAAAAAAAAAATCTTTAAAAAAAAAGAATTCTTAATGAGAAATTCTGTGTTCCTCAATTACTAAACATTTTTTTTTTTTTACTCTGAATGATCTGGAAAAAAATGCCTGAAGTCTTGACTTTGCATTGCTTATGTAGATACAGTTTCTGTGGCTTGTATTTTTCCAAGTGTCTAAATTCCTCCCCGGTAGTATTTCGGCATCTAGGACAGCAAATCTCTTCAGTTCACAAGGGAACACTTGGAGTGTTATTGCTACAGTTCATTAAGTGTTACCCTATTGGTTTAGAGTTAATAGGCTTTCTAAGCACCTAAGTCACTACCACTGAGGAATTCTGCCCATAGAAATGTTTACACATGGATAATGAGGTTGACTCTTAAAAGGTCAGTTTGTCTTCTGATCACAGGTAAAAAGGAACAACTAAGCATAGGTTCGAATGAACAAATTGTGGATTTTTTGAACATTTGAACAATGGAATTGTCTCGATTCAATCAAGACTCTATGGATAATAGGACTGTAAATAATAAGAATAAAAGGAATAATATAAATATTGACTATTTGCAAACTTCTTATTTACATTTGTCATCATAGTATATTGTATTAAAACTCACCATTATTTAAATAGTTTAAAATATGTTAACTGCTCATAAGAGATATGTATTTTAACTCCTGTTAATGTTTATCCTCTTAATGTTAATCCTAAAAATATTGGATTATATGGTAAAGAAAAGCTAAGCCAAAAGTGGTTTTAACACTATGTAGATGTAGTTCTCTACCTAGATTTTTTTGAAAGAGTAGGGAAGGAGGGAGAGAGGGAAAGTATATAATAGTGTTTTGCATGGCTAATAACAGGCAGAAGTTATTATTTGAATTGAAAATTATTTATTATCTTATATTTTTAATCTCTATGTGGTCTTTTTAGTCATTTTTGCAAATATAAAGGGCGATACATATTATATATATTTATATAATTTTGGTATACCGATATAAGATTTGGTTTTCTTTTGGCTTATAAAATATTCCATCATTTTGGAATTTGATTTTTTAAATCTAAAGCCAAACAAAATGCTCATCTTTGGTTTTTGAGGTATAATATTGCATAAGGTTTCTTATAGAATATACTTTAAAATATTTGCTTTAGAGAGTGAAGCTCAAAAAGGTTGCTTCTCAATAATTACTGTCATCTATCTATTTATCCATTTGCTCATTCAATCAACAAATATTTATTAAGCATCTACTATATACCAAAAAGTATTTTTTGATATTAGAGATGTAGTTGTGACCTTCCTGCTATCTTGCCACCTATATCCCAATGGAGAACCTGAGAAGTAAAATGATATGAAAGAATAAGTGAATGATTAATGAACAAACAAATTTGGGGGAAAATAAAGTAACATGATAAAGAATCATGACATGTTAATGCTGAATGGGCAGGGAGGGTCTCTGAGAAGGTGACATTTACACTGGACTTAACAACAAGTAGGATGTAACCATACTCAGATCTAAGGCAAGGATATAGTAGACACGAGGTTCAGTAAGTCCAAAAGCCTTTAATTAAAACAAGCTTGGGGTTTCTCAGAAACAAAACAAAAAGTCTAGCTTGAACACAGGAAAGGAGCCGGGCCAGTGTCATAAGAATGGAGGTTACTAATCGACAGGCATAAAGTTACAGTTACGCAAGAATAACTAACTCTAGGTATCTGTTGCAAAACATTGTACTATGTTAAAGTAATGTGTTGTACACTTAAAAATTTGTGAAAAGGATAAATCTCATATTAAATGTTCTTACCACAATAAGATTAAATTAAATTAATTTGCAAAAAAAAAAAAAAAGGGTAGGAACGGAAGGCAAATCCTTCAGAGTCTTGAAAGTCAAGGTAAAGAGTCTGGATGATATTTAAATGCAATAAGAATAACTTGAGGATTGGCGGAGCAAGATGGCAGAGGAGTAGGAGACCTGGATTTCATCTCCTCTCAGGAATTCGGCTGGATAGAGATCAAACCATTCTGAATACCTACAAACTCAACAGGAGATCGAAGAAAGAATAGCAACAACTCTCTCATCAGAAAAGCGACCACTTTCTGGAAGGTAGGACGTGTGGAGAAGTGAATCCGAGGCGATATTCGGGAGGATAGACGGTGGGGGAGGGGCCTCCGTCGGCCGCTTCTGGCAAGTGATAGAACCACGGAGCACACAATCAGAACTTTTAAAAGTCTGCTCCGCTGAGGGACGTCACTCTGGTGGCTAAGCGGGGGCTGGAACCCTCCGGGACAGTGTGGTCTCAGGACCCTTGGGGTCACAGAAAGACCGGGGGTGCCTGAGTGCGGCAGAGCTCCCAGGTAATGGAGCAGGGAAGCCGGCTGCAGAGACGGAGCCCAGGCGCGGGCTCTCAGCTCGGGGTTGCCATAAACCATGATCCGTGGCCCAGTCGGGCCCCTGCTCCTCCAGCAGGGACCCAACAAGTGGCAGATCCGGGGAGACTCACCTTCCTCCCCCAGGAGGAGCCGTGTGGGAGTGCACCGCAGCGATCTGCTGGGTTTGGAGACTCCACCCGGGGTCGGGTGCCAGAGATAGAAACACGCGGTCACAGGCTGGGTGATCATGGAGTGCGGCCAGAGACTGGGGAGAGGGGAGTGACTGACGGCTTTTCTCTGGGGGCTCACTGAGGAGCGGGGCCCCAAGTTCTCGGCTCCTCTGGGGCAGAGATTGGGAGGCTGCCATTTTCACTCTCGGCCTCCAAAGCTGTACGGAAAGCTCGCAGGGAACAAAAGCTCTGGAGAGCAAACCCGAGCAGATTACTTAGTGGGGAGGGGGCAAGGGCGGGGCAATTCCGCCTCCGGCAAAGACATTTGGAAACCACGGCAACAGGCCCCTCCCCAGAAGATGAGCGAGAACAGCCAGCCAAGACCAAGTTTACCCATCAATGAGAACGGCAGAACTCCAGCGCTAGGGGAATACTACACATAGAATTCACGGCTTTTTTACCATGATTCTTTAGTCTTTCAAAGTTAATTTTTTTTAACTGTCTTTTTTCTTTTTTTTTTTATTGAATTTTTCTTTTTCCCTTTTTCAACCAACATCTTATCAATCCTTTTTTTTTAAAAACATTTTTATTTTTCATTTTTAGAGTCCTATTCTTTCCCTTCATAGCAGTTACCCATATTTTTGGCATATATATATAAGTTGTTCTCTCTTTAAAATTTTGAGATAGTTTCTTCTAATAGATTAAAATATATCCTAAATCTCTAGTATATGGTTTTTTCTACTCCCCTGCCTGATCACATTCTCTCCCTTTTTTTTTCTTTTTTCTTTTTTTAAATCCTCTTCTTTCTTTTTTCAAACAACTTCTTATCAATTCCTTTTATAAAATTTTTTATAATTTCCATCTTTACAGTCATATTCCATCCCTTCATCATATCAACCCTTATTTTTGTACATATACAAGTTTTTCTTTCTTTAAAATTTTGGGAGGCACTTTCTTCTAAAAGACCAAAATACACCCCAAATCTAGTGTGTGGCACTGATCTATGTACCAGCCTGATCATATTTGATCACATTCTGTTTTTTTTTGTTGTTGTTGTTGTTTGGTTTGTTTTTGTTTGTTTTTATCTTTATCTTTATCTTTTTTCTTTTTTCTCTCTTTCTGTTTCTTTTTCCACTGCTTCAGGTCTTTTCTGATTTGTTTAGAGTATGTTTTCTGGGGACGTTGTTACTCTGCTAGCATTTTGTTCTCTCATTAATCTATTCTCCTCTGCACAAAATGACAAGACAGAAAAAATCACCTCAACAAAAAGAACAAGAGGTAGTACCAACTGCCAGGGACCTACTCAATACGGACATTAGTACGATGTCAGATCTAGAGTTCAGAATCATCACTTTAAAGATACTAGCTGGGCTTGAAAAAATATGGAAATTATTAGAGAAACGCTTTCTGGAGAAGTAAAAGAACTAAAATCTAACCAAGTAGAAATCAAAAAGGATATTAATGAGGTGCAATAAAAAATGGGGGTGCTAACTGCTAGGATAAATGAGGCAGAAGAGAGAATCAGTAATATAGAAGACCAAATGATGGAAAATAAAGAAGCTGAGAAAAAGAGAGATAAACAACTACTGGATCACGAGGGCAGAATTCGAGAGATAAGCGATACCATAAGACGAAACAACATTAGAATAATTGGGACCCCAGAAGAAGAAGAAAGAGAGAGAGGGGCAGAAGGTATAATGGAGCAAATTATAGCAGAGAACTTCCCTAATTTGGGGAAGGAAACAGGCATCAAAATCCAGGAAGCACAGAGAACCCCTCTCAAAATCAATAAAAATAGGTCAACACCCCGACATCTAATAGTAAAACTTACAAGTCTCATAGACAAAGAGAAAATCCTGAAAGCAGCTCGGGAGAAGAAATATGTAACCTACAATGGTAGAAACATTAGATTGACAACACACCTATCCACAGAGACCTGGCAGGCCAGAAAGGACTGGCAGGATATATTCAGAGCACTAAATGAGAAAAATATGCAGCCAAGAATACTATATCCAGCTAGGCTTTCATTGAAAATTGAAGGAGAGATAAAAAGCTTCCAGGACAAACAAAAACTAAAGGAATTTGCAAACACAAAACCAGACCTACAAGAAATCTTGAAAGGGGTCCTCTAAGCAAAGAGAGAGCCTAAAAGTAACATAGACCAGAAAGGAACACAGACAATATACGGTAACAGTCACCTTACAGGCAATACAATGGCACTAAATTCCTATCTTTCAATAGTTACCCTGAATGTAAATGGACTCAATGCCCCAATCAAAAGACACAGGCTATCAGACTGGATTAAAAAACAAGACCCATCGATATGCTGTCTGCAAGAGACTCATTTTAGACCCAAAGACACCCCCAGATTGAAAGTGAGGGGGTGGAAAACCATTTACCATGCTAATGGACACCAAAAGAAAGCTGGGGTGGCAATCCTTATATCAGACAAATTAGATTTTAAACCAAAGACTGTAATAAGAGATGAGGAAGGACATTATATCCTACTTAAAGGGTCTATCCAACAAGAAGATCTAACAATTGTAAATATCTATGCCCCTAACATGGGAACAGCCAATTATATAAGGGAATTAATAACAAAAGCAAAGAAACACATCGACAACAATACAATAATACTGGGGGAATTTAACACCCCACTCACTGAAATGCACAGATCATCTAAGCAAAAGATCAACAAGGAAATAAAGACTTTAAATGACACATTGGACTGAATGGACTTCACAGACCTATTCAGAACATTCCATCCCAAAGCAATGGAATACACATTCTTCTCTAGTGCCCATGGAACATTCTCCAGAATAGATCACATCCTAGGTCATAAATCAGGTCTCAACCAGTACCAAAAGATTGGGATCATTCCCTGCCTATTTTCAGACCACAATGCTTCGAAACTAGAACTCAATCACAAGAGGAAAGCTGGAAAGAACTCAAATACATGGAGGCTAAAGAGCATCCTACTGAAGAATGAATGGGTCAACCAGGAAATTAAAGAATTTAAAAAATTCATGGAAACCAATGAAAATGAAAACATAACTATTCAAAATCTTTGGGATGAAGCAAAGGCAGTCCTAAGAGGAAAGTATATAGCAATACAAGCCTTTATCAAGAAACAGGAAAGGTCTCAAGTACACAACCTAACCCTACACCTAAAGGAGCTGGAGAAAGAACAGCAAATAAAGCCTAAACCCAGCAGGAGAAGGGAAATAATAAAGATCAGAGCAGATATCAATGAAATAGAAACTAAAAGAACAGTAGAACAAATCAACGAAACTAGGAGCTGGTTCTTTGAAAGAATTAACAAGATTGATAAACCCCAGGCCAGACTTATCAAAAAGAAAAGAGAAATGACCCAAATCAGCAAAATCATGAATGAAAGAGGAGAGATCATAGCCAACACCAAAGAAATACAAACAATTATAAGAACATATTATGAGCAACTCTATGCCAGCAAATTAGATAACCTGGAAGAAATGGATGCATTCCTAGAGATGTATCAACTACCAAAACTGAACCAGGAGGAAATAGAAAACCTGAACAGACCTATAACCACTAAGGAAATTGAAGCAATAATCAAAAATCTCCCAAAAAACAAAAGCCCAGGGCCAGATGGCTTCCCAGGGGAATTCTACCAAACATTTCAAGAAGAATTAATACCTATTCTTCTGAAACTGTTCCAAAAAAATAGAAATGGAAGGAAAACGTCCAAACTCATTTTATGAGGCCAGCATTACCTTGATCCCAAAACCAGACAAAGACCCCATCAAAAAGGAGAATTACAGACCAATATCCCTGATGAACATGGATGCAAAAATTCTCACCAAAATACTAGCCAATAGGATCCAACAGTACATTAAAAGGATTATTCACCACGACCAAGTGGGATTTATCCCTGGGCTGCAAGGTTGGTTCAACATCCGCAAATCAATCAATGTGATGCAATACATTAACAAAAGAAAGAACAAGAATCATATGATCTTCTCAATAGATGCAGAAAAAGCTTTTGACAAAGTACAGCATCCTTTCTTGATCAAAACTCTTCAGAGTATAGGCATAGAGGGTACATACCTCAGTATCATAAAAGCCATCTATGAAAAACCTACAGAGAATATCATTCTCAATGGGGAAAAACTGAGAGCTTTCCTCCTAAGGTCAGGAACGTGGCAGGGATGTCCACTATCACCACTGCTATTCAACATAGTATTGGAAGTCCTAGCCACAGCAATCAGACAACAAAAAGAAATCAGAGTCATCCAAATTGGCAAAGAAGAAGTCAAACTCTCACTCTTTGCAGATGATATGATACTTTATGTGGAAAACCCCAAAGACTCCACCCCAAAACTGCTAGAACTCATACAGGAATTCAGTAAAGTGGCAGGATATAAAATCAATGCACAGAAATCAGTGGCATTCCTATACACCAACAACAAGACAGAAGAAAAAGAAATTAAGGAGTCGATCCCACTTACAATTGCACCCAAAACCATAAGATACCTAGGAATAAATCTAACCAAAGAGACAAAGGATCTGTACTCAGAAAACTCTAAAATACTCATGAAAAAAATTGAGGAAGACACAAAGAAATGGAAAAATGTTCCATGCTCATGGATTGGAAGAACAAATAATATGAAGATGTCAATGCTACCTAGAGCAATCTACACATTCAATGCAATCCCCATCAAAATACCATCCACTTTTTTCAAAGAAATGGAACAAATAATCCTAAAATTTGTATGGAACCAGAAAAGACCCCGAATAGCCAGAGGAATGTTGAAAAAGAAAAGCAAAGCTGGCGGCATCACAGTTCTGGACTTCCAGCTCTATTACAAAGCTGTCATCATCAAGACAGTATGGTACTGGCACAAAAACAGACCCATAGATCAATGGAACAGAATAGAGAGCCCAGAAATGGACTCTCAACTCTATGGTCAACTCATCTTTGACAAAGCAGGAAAGAATGTCCAATGGAAAACAGACAGTCTCTTCAACAAATGGTGTTGGGAAAATTGGATAGCCACATGCAGAAGAATGAAACTGGACCATTTCCTTACACCACACACAAAAATAGACTCCAAATGGTTGAAAGACCTCAATGTGAGACAGGAGTCCATCAAAATCCTAAAGGAGAACACAGGCAGCAACCTCTTTGACCTCAGCCGCAGCAACTTCTTCCTAGAAACATCGCCAAAGGCAAGGGAAGCAAGGGCAAAAATGAACTATTGAGACTTCATCAAGATAAAAAGCTTTTGCAAAGCAAAGGAAACAGTCAACAAAACCAAAAGACAACCGACAGAATGGGAGAAGATATTTGCAAATGACATATCAGATAAAGGGCTAGTATCCAAAATCTATAAAGAACTCATCAAACTCAACACCCAAAGACCAAAGAATCCAATCAAGAAATGGGCAGAAGACATGAACAGACATTTTTCCAAAGAAGACATCCAAATGGCCAACAGACACATGAAAAAGTGCTCAATATCGCTCGGCATCAGGGAAATCCAAATCAAAACCTCAATGAGATACCACCTCACACCAGTCAGAATGGCTAAAATTAACAAGTCAGGAAATGACAGATGTTGGCGGGGATGCGGAGAAAGGGGAACCCTCCTATACTGTTGGTGGGAATGCAAGCTGGTGCAGTGACTCTGGAAAACTGTATGGAGGTTCCTCAAAAAGTTGAAAATAGAGCTATCATATGATCCAGCAATTGCACTACTGGGTATTTACCCCAAAGATGCAAAAGTAGGGATCAAAATGGGTACGTGCACCCCGATGTTTATAGCAGCAATGTCCACAATAGCCAAACTGTGGAAAGAGCCAAGATATCCATTGACAGATGAATGGATAAAGAAGATGTGTATATATATATACAGTGGAATATTATGCAGCCATCAAAAGGAATGAGATCTTGCCATTTGCAACGACGTGGATGGAACTGGAAGGTATTATGTTGAGCGAAATAAGTCAAACAGAGAAAGACATGTATCATATGACCTCACTGATATGAGGAATTCTTACTCTCAGGAAACAAACTGAGGGTTGCTGGAGTGGGGGGTGGGGTGGGAGGGATGGCGTGACTGGGTGATATACACTGGGGAGGGTATGTGCTCTGGTAAGCGCTGTGAATTGTGCAAGACTGTTGAATCTCAGATCTGTACCTCTGAAACATATAATGTGATATATATTAAGAAAAAAAAAAAGAAGATGAAGAAGAAGGTAGCAGGAGGGGAAGAATGAAGGGGGGGAAATCGGAGGGGTAGACGAACCATGAGAGATGATGGACTCTGAAAAACAAAGTGGGGGTTCTGGGGGGGTGGTGGGAGGATGGGTTAGCCTGGTGGTGGGTATTGAGGACGGCACATTCTGCATGGGGCACTGGGTGTTATGCACAAACAATGAATCATGGAACACTACATCTAAAACTAATGATGTAATGTATGGGGATTAACATAAGAATAATAAAAAAAAAAGAATAACTTGAGGATTTTAACCTGGAAGTGACATGATTTGTTTAGAGTTTTTAAAAAACCTTTCTGACTGCTGGAGAATGGATTACAAGGGACAGAAGGATAGAAGCCAAAAGACTAGTTAAAGACAAGAGCCAAGGAGATCATTTAGGACTTTAGCTCAACCACCTGTGTGCATTTCCTGAAATAATCAACATTTAAATGGCTGCCTTGATTGACTTTGAATGCAAACATTATTAAATTTGGAGTAATTACTTTGAAAAATAGTATAAAGAGGACAGAATAAGGGAGTTCTGTGGCAATAGAAGCTTAAAATCATTCAATGGTAATCACTTCTGCACTTTTACGAGCATAAAATCTTTAAGATTTGAGAGGTAAGCCACAAACACATTTTTACATATTCTATCTTTAAAAATTAATATATTGTGGATGCAAAATACAAATTCAGAACACCCTAATCTAATATTTCTTTAACTGCTCGGATGGAATTTATTCAGGAATAACATTTGGCTTCAAATATTACATAAAGAAATAATGGTTCCTGGGGCGCCTGGGTGGCTCAGTCGTTAAGCGTCTGCCTTCGGCTCAGGTCATGATCCCGGGGTCCTGGGATCGAGCCCCACGTCGGGCTCCCTGCTCTGCGGGAAGCCTGCTTCTCCCTCTCCCACTCCCCCTGCTTGTGTTCCTGCTCTCACTCTGTCTCTCTCTGTCAAATAAATAAATAAAATCTTAAAAAAAAAAAGAAATAATGGTTCCTAATATCTAATGATGTATCACACAGTTCTCTGAGGATTTCACACTGCTAAAAGTTTTATAGGAAAATTACCAACTGGGAACTAATGACCTTCAAAGGACATATTCTGATTGTCAGAAGGCACTTGATTTTTGTAACTGTGCTGAACCAACATTGTTTAAAATATTCTCTTCCTAGGAGATGCCCCGAGCAGCTTTGGAAATGAAGAGTACGATTGTCAACTTACCCAGGTTAACGTTCAAAATACTCAATGTTTGAGAAATATTGTTCTGCTTCACGTCAAGTTTTTTAAAAAGGGTTATTTAATTATTTGAACAAACTGGAAATGCTGTATTTCACCAGCTTTGTAAAGAAAGCTGCATTTCACTTGGCAGTTTTACAATGCAATTTTGCCACTTCCCCCTTCTTTTTCCAAAAAAATAATTTATTTTGTTTTAAAGCTAAAAGTTCAAAATCTGAATAAATTTGCACTTTGATGATAGGAATTCTTTTTAATTCCCCCCCCAACTTCTAAAGACCCAGACCAGTAACTTTTCATGATGTACCTCTCGCATCAAGGTGGCAGATTATTCAACTGTGATTCAAACTGAAAGCAGGAATTACTCTGTTAATGAAGTTTATTGAAGTTGCATTTTTAAGATAGTTAAAAATATTAACATGTTAAAAATCAGACTGCTCATGTTAGCTTGAAATCATAAGTGTTGCATTGTTGTTATTTATTGCAGGGAAACAACTAGGATAGTTAGGGCATACACCCAGAATTTCTGAGCTAGCGCACAATGATATGACCAGTCTTCACCCAAAGGCTAATGTTTGAGAGGCTCACTGTATATAGCTTTCTGTTCCTGAGGAGCTGAAGACCATACCTGGGCTGGCTATCTTTCTGCTTGTGCATAAAGGCTAACTAGAGGGAGAAGAGGGAAAGAAGAAGAAAAAATAATGCAGAAGGTATGGTAATAACCATAGAAATCCAAGTTACAAGCAGTATTATCCTTGAGGGAAAGAGATATTAAACAAAAATGAATTCAAGCCCATTTCACTATTCATAATCTTTATATAGCATGGTGCTGAAGTTGGGATAATGTTTGGATTGCACTCCTGCCTTCAACTGCCTGGGTGAATTTCTATTCTTGGATTTTAATTCATTTAATTTAAGGTCTTATACCTTATTAAAATGAAAAGACCACAGGGAAGGGTGGCCCACAATCATTTTTTTCTATAGAATTTCTTGTTAAATAGTTACTTTCCTCCAAATGCTTGGAAGGGGAGACAAGCAGACGTAAATTTGAATCTCTGTTCTTATTCTTACTAAATATAGCGTCCTGGGTAAGATTCATCTTTAGCTGAGTTTAAGTTCCATGATATACACTAGAGACAGAATATTCATTTATAGAATGAATGAAACAATTAAATGCTATCATACAGAAGAACTGGAAGAACTTGTTTAACATAGTAGGCGGTCTACATATATTAGTTGAGTCTGACAAATGTCGGTGATGTTCAGAGCATGAAGCTCGGGGAAGCAGCATTTAGAAGAGCATATGAAGTGAGCATGTTGGAACCAGGTGGAGTCTGTGGATCACATAATATAAATATAGAAGTCCATGACATATGACATATTAGCACAAAGAAGATGAAAAGTACTGAATAAACTCAGTTCACATTTTGTCTTGGGGCTGTGGAAAAAAAATAGACATGCAAAAGATAACATTTCCTTGTTTTGTTTAAGTTGAAGCCCAGCTCATAATTATTTGAGCCCTCTCCTAATTCTTGAGGTTGTACAAGAATTTTGGAGACTTGAATTTTGTTCCGCAAATAGGAAATTATTTCCAGTGTTCATTCTGTTGTGATCAGTGATGATGTCCTCTTTTGTCCAAGATCCTTGGTGCCTTGAGTAGCAGCAACTCAGCCTCTCTGCTATCCTTGAAGCATGGGGTATTTATTTTCTATTACTGACATAACAAAGTACCACAAATGAAACTCAAAATAATGTATACGTATTGTCTCACAATTCTGTAGGTGAGCACTCCAGGTTGGCTTGGCTGGTTTTCCTACCCCAGGTTTCAAAAAACCGAAAGTAGAGTGTCAGTAGGCTGGACTTCCAGAATGCTCAGTAATAATATGTCCAAACACATTCAGGTTATTGGCAAAATCCATTACCATTGTACTGGTTGTACTGATTATAAGACTGAGGGCTAGTTTCCTTGCTGGCTCTCAGCTGGTGGCTCCCCTTAGCTCCTAGGGCTGTCTCTCAGGTACTTGAACATAAGCCCTGAATCTGAAAGCCAACGAAGCTATATCAAATCCTTCTCACATTGATTCTCTTTTTCACCTTTATTCCTGCCGCTCTCTTCTGCCACATCTCACTGACTCCAGCCAGATTTTTTTTTTTTCTTTTAAGGTCTCATGTGATTAGATGGGACTCACCCGGTTAATCTGGGAATAATCTCCCTATCTTAGAGTGGGTACCTTAATTACATCTGCAAAGTCAAAGTAAAAAAAAAAAAAGTTACATCTGCAAAGTCACTTCACAGCAGTACCTACAATAGTTGTTTGGTTAAGTAACCAGGGAACAAGAATTTTCCTGGACATCTTTAGAATTCTGCCTATCACATGTGGACACCTTGAATGAGGTTGGAAACCTTTCTGTCTAGGCTTTACTTAACCCACTCATCTGCACAACACTTCATGATGAGGTTTTGCTCTCCTCAGGAGCTCTTCAAGGAGATGAAAGTCTCTGATATTCTGCTAACCATAAACTTCTTTATTATCCCCAGTCTGTGGCAAATCTATCTCTCCTCTCTCTTTTCTTTCCTCTCTGGCTTACCAGACATAATCTTCTCAAGGAGAGGAGGCTACTATAACCACTATTAGAGATGTATCTTTAGTTAGTTTGTGTTTTATATCTTCTTAAACCCTATGCCAGCCATTCCCTTGAGACAAGAAAATACAAAATTTCTGGCTATAGTCCTATAATAAGAAGTTAGAAGTAGAACCAATACAAGTTACTGTCTCAAGAAATTATTCTGCCATATTTAAAAAACGAGTTTTGAGGCATTATTAATTTCTATTGGAATTGATTTGAAATGATTGCTACATTGACAGCATGTTAATAATTAAAGAAATACATGCCATAACTAGGATCAACAAAACAGGTACATTCGAAAAGTTTACGCTAAGATTAGGGAAGAGTTACGTGCCTGTGTTAGCCTACTACAGCTACCATAACAAAGTATCACAGACTGAGTGGCTTAAACAACAGAAATCCATCATCTCCTAGTTCAAGAGGCTAGAAATCTGAGGTAGAGTCTCTCGAAGCCACTACAGAAAGATCTGTTGCAGGCCTTTCTTCTAGCTGTGGTACTCCTTGGCTGTGTCTTCAGAAGGTGTTCTCCCTGCATGAGTGTCAGTCTCTGCAGCCAAATTGCCCCTTTTTGTAAGGACACCAGTCATATTGGACTAAGGCTTACCTGCATGACCTCATTTCAAATTGCTTATCTCTGTAATGACCTTATTTCAAAATGAGGTCTATTCTGAGGTACTGAGAGTTAGAACTCAAACATATCTTTTTCTAAGGGGGATACAATTCAACCCTTAACAGTGGCTTTCTTTACACTTAACACAATATGCTATTACTTGCATATTTGCTTTTATGTCGCTCTAGGTATTTCACAGAAAGAGTACGTGTTTGGAGTTGAAAAAAAATGGGCTTTATTTTAAGTTCTGCTCCTTACCTGCAGGAGTCAAGCTATCTTCCGGTTGGGAGTAAGGTAGGAATGGAGAGACATTTTGAGGAAGGCTGAGCATAAAGCAGGCTCATGGCAAGCTCCTGGCTTGCTCTCCCTGACAGCATTCTTCTGGGATGATAAGACAACTAAATAACATTACCCTACTATTGCAATTTGAAGGGGAGCCCAGAGAGAGCTGTGAGTCAAAATAAAGCTTCAAACCAAGTTCCCTTTGAGGAGGTATAGTAATAGAGTCTCCTTTGTTTGGGTGTGTTATGGTCTTAGAATAAGTAAAATCCTCACAGATTAGGATGATGGTGTTCTTTTCAAAGCAAAGTGAAATAATAATAAAAGAAATTTATGTGACAGACATTTTTGAGAGGCAGTGAATAGGAGTTGCTTTTAAGAGACCCAGGTAAATCCACTGAGAGTAGAAAAGTGAACTGCTCAGGGCTGCTTGCTGCTGGCTAAATGGAAGATGCTAACTGTCCCAGATTTTGAATCCAGATGTTCTGAATGCAGTAACTCTACAATCCCGGCTGGTACTCCCTTCCATCGTCACTCATCTTCTTCTTAGAGTATTGCAAATATTTGTTTATTGTCCTTCTTTCCTCCAAATGTATTCTTCCTGAAAATTCTACACAGGGAAGCCATAATAAGCTGGTCAAAACACGGGCATGAGCACCTCTCAACCTAATAATTATTTTTCACTAAGTAGCCATAGACCTGCCCATTTTGCAACCTTGTTCATATCGCTCTTCTCTCTGGAATACTCTACTTCCTTTTCTGTTAACATACATCTTGCAATACTAAAAATTCAATTCAAAAGCCAGCTCCTTTCTTTGAATTCCATAGGCAAATTTAAGAAATCATTTTTCAGATATTGCCAGAAAACAAATTAATTGTTAATACTTTGGCTAGGCTAGACAGGAACTTGGGTTAGAGAGGCATGTGGGCTTGCATGGTGTCTAGGAACCATTTGGGAGCTGACTCAAATCTAACCCACAGTTTGAGTTTAGAAATGCACAGACCTACCTAATTTACTTGAAGAACACAAGGAGCACAAGACAGTGACTCTGTTTCGTTTTCTCCATGGTCCATATTGTACATTGCTGTAAATAAAAGAAGGTCAGTTTTGTTTTTGTTTTTGTTTTTTTTGTAGGGTAGCACAAAGCTCCTTCAAGTGACCTTATCCCCCCTATCAAAATGCCTGTGGAAAAACATACAAGTTATCTGAAAAATTCTACATTTGCAGTTTCTCTTATATCTTTCCCCTCCCTTACATTCTTCCTGCCACTATTAGTGCAAGTAGTGCAAGGTACATCTTTACTTATCCCCTTACCCTCTTGCTAAAGCTTTATTCATATCCTACTGATGGTCTCCAATCTCCAGCAACCTGATTAAATGCCAACAATAACATCAGAGTTATTATTTAAAAACTCTTACGAACATGTCAGTCTTATGCTTAAGACAGCACATATCTCCCAATTGCCTATTGAATAAACCCAAACCTACATTGGAACCATACCAAATAGTTACTCTTTTTTAGTCTTGCTCTGTAGTTCTCAAAGGATACTTCAGAAACATGTGGAAAACATGCTTATTAGTCGGATTACTAGTCTCCACTGCTAGAGTTTCTCATTCAGTAGGTCTGGAGGGGGCCCAAGAATTTACATTCCTGACAACTTACTATATGCTGTTGATGTTTCTGATCCTGGGGGCACAATTTGAGACTAGTTTCTTTAAACATTTATGTCTCCGTGCTTCTTGCTGCTTCCATTACCTAGCCTTGCTTTTCTTTCCATTTACATTTTAATTTTTTAAAATGTCAAATGGCAATTTCCTGAAAAAAGAAACTCCAATTGTTTCCAAACTAAATTTGTCCTTCTCCTTTGTTTCCATAACCAGTAAATCTTTTTTTTCTAAAACACTTTGATACACACCTTGATCATAATAATCATTTGTTCATAGTCCAATTATTGGTTTATATATAAACTGTTGCATCTTACTAGATTTGAACTTCTCTTTTAGGCCATTAAATCCCTAGAGTGTATCTTGCATCTAGCACAAAGCAGGTATACCCTATAGATTCATTAAATGTATGATTAAATAATTTGATGGGAGACTAAATGAAAGAGAGAGGGAGAGAACCAGAGTGAGAAAGAGAGATCATACTAGTTCTGTAGCATCGATTAGGATGGGTTAATTTATCATCCCTGCTTAGTAGAGAATGAAAAAAATTGAAGGAAAAAAATCATCTGATTCTGGAACAAGATAGAAGAATAATTCTGAAACAAAAAAGGTTTTAGGTAGAGATGGCCTGAGTAATCCCTGAGATATAGAAGTCAGAAAGATAGTGGTAGGATCTGAGTCCACTAGGGCAATTAAAAAGAGGGTAAAGAGGAGTGCCCGATGGTGCAGTTGGTTAAAAAACATACAACTGTGTCCAACACTAAGTTTCAGCTCAGGTCATGTTCTCAGGGTGATGAGATTGAACCCTGCATTGGGCTCTGATGCTTGAGATTCTCTCTCCCTCTACCTCTGTCCTTCCTGCTCATGCTCTTGCTCTCTCTTTCTCATAAACAAATAAATCTTTAAAATAATAAAAGATAGATAATAGATAGATAGATAAACAGAGATAGATGATAAGTAGATAGGTAGATAGATAGATAGATGATAGATAGATAGATAGATAGATAGATAGATAGATAGATAGATGATAGATAAAAAGAGGGTAAGGGGATAAGTAAAGATGTACCTTGCACTACTTCTACCTGACACCTAACACCTACCTGAAGTGACTTAGGCAGTCTGTGCAAATATTGTTAAGATTCTCCTCAGATCTGAGGTCCCAGATCTTCTTATTGTGAGTTGAGCTACCCCTACTATACTTTATCATTAAGTATCCAGCTCTCACCATCTACACCCATGGCTCCAGATTCAATGTGAGTCTTCAAACAGACTATAACTTGACTGACCCAGCCATGAAAGTGAAAGAGACCCCTACTTTAACTATTTCCTAGGTTTACCATTCATAGTAGATAAGCAAATTTGCAGAAGTAAAAAAACTGATCATTTAGGGGAAAAGACTCCAAAAAAGAAAAATAGATTTTTTTTATCTTAAAGTCAAACTTGGAATAATTGGTTGCTTATGCTTTACAGTTAGAATGTTTATCAATAAATCATTAAGAAATGTTATCCTTGCAACATATCATTTCGTTATATCAAATGATGTGGTACAAAAACAATCATTGTGTTTTTCTCAGTCAGTGTTGTCAGTTATTCTAATGTTTCTCTTCATTCATTTCTAATGTTTTACTGAAGCTGATGATACAATAAAATCGAGGAGAATATATCCCACTGCCAGCAGCATTTTCTACTCTGACCACTGGACTTAGACAAACTTTTAAAATTTTTTAAATAAAATTGTGGATTTCTTTTGCATGTATTGATTCCAGAATGGATCAGTTCAGAAATAGCTAGTCACTTAAAATTTCCTAAGAGATCACAGCCTAAATCTAGGTCATTGTCTGAGCTTAAATTTCAAAAATAGAAAAAGCTAAAAAAGATCAAAATCAGAACAAAACTCTACCCCAAAACATCACTTTATATAAAGGGTCTTCTTTCTTATTTTAACAGAACTCTTTCTTGATTGTATCGGGATAAAGGATAAAACCTGTTTCTCCCCACTTCCAATGCAAAGAGTTAATGTCTTCAAACATAACTTATTGTTTATTCTAAGAGAGAAAGCTATCTGAAAAACAAATGTAACTGTGGTATTTTGGGTGAGTGCATGTGTGTGGGTTAAGAGAGAGAAATGACTTTTCTAAAAATCCTTTAAAAGTCACAAATCAAAGTGGATTCAGGAAAATAGTGAGTTTGAAGTTTATCTTCTACATTTATTTCCTGTGTGAAATTGGAAAAAACTTAAATTTTCTGCACATCCATTTCTTCATCCGTAAGATGGGAATAATAATGCCTACTTTCCTGTCTCATTTGTGGAAATAATGAGATAACGTAAGTAATGTATCTGACAAAAAATAATAAGTGCAAATTTTATCATCACTATTATTATTGTTGTTGTTACAACACACCTTTCTTTTGTGACTACTCTAGTATTTCTGCTAAGCCCAGTACCAAAAGGGTTAATTGGAGTTCTTAATCAAGATATCTACTACTAGCATTAGGGACTTGAGAGAAAGAACTGCAAGAAAGAACATAAGCCATATGAGATATCAGCTATTTTAAAAGTACCAATAGTCTATATCCAAATTCAAGGGTCCCCTTGTTTGGTAACTTCTACAGAGGGAGAGAACTGGTTGGAAATAATGTCTTAGCAGTAATCAGAAATCAGAGCTATCACTAAGGTGTATGTGTTTTAGGGCACATGCATGAAAACAATAATTGGATGACCTCTATTTTGTTAAGCCAACCAATCAGCAAAGAAAGAATGTAGCTGAGTGAGACTAGCAAACATACAAACTCATCATGTGTTTTACTACATTCCAGCAATTCCCCCTTCCTAGCTTAACTCTTTTGGATACACACTTGATCTTTATTTACACTTGAAGTTATTTTACTGAAAACATGGAGAAAATGGTAAAAAAATTAACTACGACATAGTTTGCCATGAGACATATCCACAGATACATTTTTTCCTTTTTCTTCTTCATTAGCTTCATTCTCATATAAATAAAATACTTGCTGAAATAGCAGCAAAGTTGGAATGAGCAAAAACAAATACCACTGCATCCTTTTAAAGCTCACCCACAACATCAGTATAGTGAGTTAGGACACTAACAGGAGCTGCTTGCTTGTGTTCACTAACTGATTAGGCATAGCATTATGATTTGGCTCCTGTGTTCTTTAATTAGTTAGAAGAGATTCTTACAATAACAGTCATCTTTTTAGTAAAATTTGAGGAGATTGGAACTCAAATATTCTACACATATTAATTGGAACCTCCTGTAGCTGTTACATAACTCATCTTTTACTCTCAAAACAAACATGATGAATGGGATTTTCATTTGTACATGACAGGGTCCTAGACCAGGGTACAGGGTCAATAGTGGATAACACCAGAAAGAGAAGTAGTAATTTTTTTTTAAAGATTTTATTTATTTATTTGAGACAGAGAGAATGAGATACAGAGAGCATAAGAGGGAGGAGGGTCAGAGGGAGAAGCAGACTCCCTGCCGAGCAAGGAACCCGATGCGGGACTCGATCCCGGGACTCCAGGATCATGACCTGAGCCGAAGGCAGTCGCTTAACCAACTGAGCCACCCAGGTGCCCCGAGAAGTAGTAATTTTATTTTAATTTTTATTTAGCTACCTGATAGGTATTTGGACAAAAAAAAAAGCTTAACTTTTTTTTTTATTAAAATGCACATTTAAATCACATTTAGCTAAATTCATAAGGATTTTAATCCAGACAAAAAATTACTCCATTGCAACAGGAACAACAATAAATCGTTCTCACTTAATTTCCCCATGCTCTGTTTCTAAGGACATACTCAGAGAAATTCTAAAATGGGGAAAGTAAATAAGCCCATAAGAATGAGGGGATTAAACAACAGATTTTTTAAAATTTTATTTTCCGTATGTCAATTCTTCAGATTTTTAAAACTATTTCTAAAATAGCTATGGTGTGTTTCCTGTCCCAAGAAAATCAGTCTTCCAAACCATCTCCTTAACTTTTTTCCTTAAAAACAAAAAAAAGCTTTATTGAGATATATTTTACATACCACAAAATTCAAATATTTAAAGTATATTTACGCAATTGTTCAACCATTAACATTACAAACTTAATAATATATAGTTATAAGTACTGTTTCATGAAATCTTAGGTCTTTTTAAAAAGCTGAGAGAATAAAGGAGAGCAAGTATATATTTACAGAGTTTTTATGCTAATCTTTGTATTTACCATTTCAGGTTTTCTTCATTTTTTTTCCCTATGGACTTGATTTACCATGTAATGTTATTTCCTTATTCCAATGTAGCATCATACTCATCCTCTCTTGTTGTTAAGAATAGCACAATTTTGGGGGGCCTGGGTGGCTCAGTCGTTAGGCGTCTGCCTTCGGCTCAGGTCATGATCCCAGGGTTCTGGGATTGAGCCTCACATCGGGCTCCCTGCTTGGCGGGAAGCCTGCTTCTCCCTCTCCCACTCCCCCTGCTTGTGTTCCCTCTCTTGCTGTGTCTCTCTCTGTCAAATAAATAAAATCTTAAAAAAAAACAAAAAAGAATAGCACAATTTTATAATGTGTAGGTCCAACAATACAATTTCATAGTTACTGTTTATGTAATTAATTTTTAAATCATATAAGAGAGGGAAGGAGAAGAAATACGTAATTTTACTGTGCTTCATATCACCTATATAATTGCCTTTACCAATACCTATTGGTATCTCTTGTGGATTTAAATTGGTGTCACTTTTTTTCTGCCTGAATAATTTGTTTGGTATATTTCCTAATACACATGTATGACAGCAAAAATTTCCTTTAGTGTTTTCATCTAGGATGTCTTTATTTCATTTTCATTTTTGAAAGAGAGTTTTGCTGGACATGGTTTTCTTGGTTAGCAGGATTTTTTTTTTTCTTTCAGGACTTTGAAAATGGCATTCTGATGCCTTTTTACATTCATTGTTTCTGATGATAAATCACGTGTTTATTCTATTGAGGTGATCTTGTATGTGTTAAGTCATTATTTTCTTGATGCTTTCAAGATTTTGTCTATCTTTGGCTTTCAACCCTTGCACTATGACATGTCTAGGTAAGTAGCTCTTTGCATGTATGCATTATGGATTTTGTTGAGCTTCTTGGAAGTGTAGATTAATGTTATTAAGAAATTTGTGATGTTTTAGCCATTATTTTAGTGTATTTTCCATCTCTTACTTTATCTCCTCTCTTCCTAATAATAATCCCATTATGCGTTCGCTAGTACACTTAATGGTGTCCCACATTTCTCTGAGGTTCTGTTTGTTCTCATTCTTTTCCTTTGCATATTTCAGATTGCCTAAATTCTATTCTTCCTTCTGCCAGCTCCAACATGCTATTAGCCATTCCAATGAATTTTTCATTTCCATTATTGTAATTTTCTGGTTTGGAATTTCTATCTGGTTCCTTTTTATAATTTCTATCTCTTTACTGATATGCTAATTTTGTTCACACATTGTTTTCCTGGTTTTCTTTCATCCTTTGTCCATGGTCTTCTTTTGCTATTGGAGCTCAAATCAGATTTAAGACCGTTCATTTATTTATTTATTTATTTATTTTAATTTAAAGATTTTATTTATTTATTTGACAGAGAGAGAGAGATCACAAGTAGGCAGACAGGCAGGCAGAGGGAGAGGGAGAAGCAGGCTCCCTGCTGAGCACAGAGCCCGATGTGGGGCTCGATCCCAGGACCCTGGGATCATGACCTGAGCCGAAGGCAGATGCTTAACCATCTGAGCCACCCAGGCGTCCCTAAGACCGTTTATTTAAAGCATTTGTCTACTAAGCCCAATATCAACTTCATGGGGGAGTTTCTGTCAATTTATTTTTGAAAACTGGATATTTTGGATATTATAAGGAGGTAAATCAAGACATCAGATTCTCTCCCTTCCCTGGCATATGCTATTATGGATTTTTAAGACTGGAGTTGTACCTTTGTTTAGTGACTTTTCCAAACTGCTTTTCAAAAGTTATGTTCCTTGCCTTATAAGATCACTGAAGTGTGTTCTGCTATCTCAGCGGTCACCCAGTCATGTGTCACAGACTTACTTAAATGCCTGGAGCCAAAAAAAAAAAAAAGAAAGAAAAAAAAATACTGCTTTCCCACTATTTGCTGCTTGGTTTTGAACTGGGGGTTCTTTGGTGCTAAGCCAGATTGCCTACAACTCTGCCTTCATCTTTCCCTTCTGCCCTTGTGGTTCCCACAGATCCACCAGGGATTCATGTGTAGGGATCTCTCAGGGTTATTTCTGAGACTGCATCCAGCCCTGGGCATGCACACTGCACTCTGTGTCCTGTTATATGTGTTTATATATAACACATTACCCCTTACCACTGCAAGAGATTTCTTCCTCAGACTCCACATTTCCTGGGCTTTTGGATCTGTCTGCTTCTTGCCTCATCTGCTGTCCCCTTTCTTAAGTAGGCATGAGCAGAGTATGTCTTTAAATTTTTCAACAGACGTCACCACCAACATCCAGAAACCCATAGCAGTCCAAGGTGGAGGATGGGGGAGGAGGATAAGCCAAAGATCAGCTTTTATGCCTGTCCTTCAGGAAACGACCAGACAGGTCACAACACACAACCACAGAATTTTAACAACAAGGTCCATACTAATCTATCTTCTGGCACCAGCAAACTACACCTAGGAATGTGGGCCACCATCCAGGTGGCCACCAGTTCATGAGGTAATGGGATGATAAGCTGCTGAGTGAAAATGCCACAACACTCTCTTACAGAAATTCAGCTGTCCTT
Source organism: Neomonachus schauinslandi (assembly GCF_002201575.2). Classification (NCBI taxonomy): domain Eukaryota; kingdom Metazoa; phylum Chordata; class Mammalia; order Carnivora; family Phocidae; genus Neomonachus; species Neomonachus schauinslandi. The sequence continues at coordinate 97,847,589 of NC_058403.1, read as the reverse complement.
CTCTTCGTTAGGCAGTCACTTGGTTGCTGTGTGCTTTGAATTAGATGTCAGAAATCCAAAAAGTCGATTTTGTCAATCTTTGACTGCTTATGTTTTTTTCCTGTGGAAGGACTGATTCTTTGAACACCTCACTCAGTTATTTTCTCTGATGTCACTTTCCCAAATCAGCTTTTACTAATTTTTTTTTAAAGATTTTATTTATTTATTTGAGAGAGAGAGAATGAGAGAGAGAACATGAGAGGGGGGAGGGTCAGAGGGAGAAGCAGACTCCCTGCCGAGCAGGGAGCCCGATGTGGGACTCGATCCAGGGACTCCAGGATCATGACCTGAGCCGAAGGCAGTCGCTTAACCAACTGAGCCTCCCAGGCACCCAGCTTTTACTAATTTTTGCTGGCATTAAAAATGCAACTGATATTTGTGCAATGATCTTATATCTAGCAACTTGCTAAAGTCCACAGTGAATTTTAATACTTTTTCTGTGTATTTTCATTTAGTAACATCATCTGTGATTAGTTGCAGTTTTTTTTTTCCTTTCTGATTCTTATACTTCTTATTTTTTAAAATTATGCTGTTAATGTAGGCAAATTATATTCTATTCAATTCTATTTTCTCTTTGGAATGGGAAGTGAGTTATATACTCATAGGAAGTGTGAGAGAGGGCTGATAGGACCATAGTTTTAAGATAGTTAGAGACCTGGAGGCTGTGTTAAGTTGTCACTATGAAAAATTGCCAAAAGAAATGAATAGAGAAATGGAAAAGGATTTCAGGGTAGAATTTAAAGTCTAGTAGAAGATAAAGATCATGAATTTATTTTTCTACTGAAATGTATACTTGTGAAAATTTTTCCAGCAATGTTCAGCTGCCCCAGATATAGACTAAGACAAAGTTAGACCAACATTAATTCAAAATTTATTCTGTGTGTGTGGTATTGGGGAGTAAAATGAAATATGAAATGCATTTAACAAGGTATATAAAGTGAACAAATCTCAAATGTGCAATTCAGTGTTTTTTACGTGGGTTTACTCCCATGAACCATTACCTAGATCAACATAACATCTTTATAACCCAGAAATGTCTGATGTGTTTCTTTCCAGTTTACTCCCAACCCATCAGTGATCATTATTCTAGTTTCTTTCACCATTGATTAGATTTGCCACTTCTTGAACTTTGTATTAATGGAGTTAAACATTGTATATTCTTTTGTGTCTGATTGTTTTTACTCATCAAAATATCTGCAAGATTCATCCATATTGGCTTGTGTATTTGTGGTTTGTTTTTAGTGCTGTGGAGTATTCCATTATATGAATAAATTACTATCTATTAATCATTTACTAATTGATGGATGGGTTTGTAGTTGGTGAGTTCTCTGGGAAGCAGGTACTGAGACAGAATTAGATGTGCAAAAAATATATTGTGAACTAATCCCTAAAAGAAAAGGGAAGGAAGAATCATTGGACTATTATCTCAACCACAAAAAAAGGGAGGTTCAAATAATGACAGTCCAGTAGAAGAACACTGCATTGCCAAGAAACATCTAGGTCCTTAGTAATTCATTAGTTGGGGGGTTGCTCCCAAAAGATTGTAACCTTGGCTACTATTGCCTTGCTCATACATTGGATGTATATTGCTTAAAGAAGACCTCAGAGACTAAAACTTCGCTCAGTTAATTGCCAGGGCCATCCTGAGAAGAGTATGACATCAGTCTAAAAGCTGAGACAGATTCCTAAGGCCAGGAGGCAAATCATTGCTTGAAGTTGAATCCAAGCAAGTGCATTCTATTTTAGCCTGAGTCCTCCCCTCCCGACCCCCAGTTTTTGGCTATTATAAATAAAGCTGAAATGAACATTATTATAAAAACTTTTGACACTAATCAATGATTTTTCTTGGGTAAATGTGTGGTTTATAGGGTAGCTGTATATTTATCTTAAAGAAATACTGTCTGTGCCAACTATACTTTAATGATTTTTTAAAAGGTAAAACAAAAAGGAAAGGAAAGAAAAAAAGAAAAGAAGAGAAAAGGAAAGGAAAGGAAAGAAAAGAAGGAAAGAAAAAAGAAAAGAAAGGAAAGGAAAAAAGAAAAGAAAAGAAAAGAAGTACCATCAGTTTTTTGAAAGTGGTTGGACCAAGTTTCCTAACCATAAGAAATGTGTAAGTACCTGTTGCTCTGCATCTTCATCAACCCTTTGTTTTGTCAGTCTTTCAATTTGTTCCTTTGTACTACAATTTGCTTATCCATTTATCAATAGGTATTTGGATTTCCTTTTTTTAAGAAGTAAATTTGCTATAAATATCCATCTATAAATCTGCTGGTTTGTATGGCAAATGTATGTTTAAAATTTTAAGATAGTACAAAACTGTTTTTTCATATTACTTGCACATTTTACATTCCTACTAGAAATATATGAAAGTTCCAGTTGTTTCATATTCTCAAAACTTGGTATGATTAGTCTTTATAACTTCATCCATTCTGATGGGTGTGTTGTGGTGTCTCAGTGTAATTTACACTTAGATTTCTTAATAATTAGTGATGTTGAGCATCTTCTCATGTACTTATCATTTATATTTATTCTTCATTGAAATGTTCTTCAAAATCTAGACCATTTATAATTGGGATCTTAGTTATTGAATTGTGGAAGTTCTTTACATATGTTGGACACAAGTCTTTTGTCAGGTATATTTTTTATAGACATATATATATATATATATGTCAAGTGTTTTCTCCCAGATCTATGGCTTGCCTTGTCATTGCCATAACAGTGTATTATGAAGAATAATTTTAAAATTTTGATAAAGTACAATTTACTGACTTTCTCTTTTATATTTTATACATTCTTTGTTATATATCTTTGTGAAACCCAAGGCACTAAGATTTTTGCCAATATATAATGTCTTATAATTTTAACTCTTACATTTATATTCAAGATTAATTTTGAGTACATTTTTGTATTCTGTATGAGTTAGGGACAGAGATTTTTTTTTCTTTTTTTAAAGATATTACTATGCAGTTTTTCTACCACTTCTTGTTTAGAAGATTATCCTTTCCTGGTTAAACTGTTTTGAGGGTTTTAAAAACAATCACTAGACCATATAGGTGTGGTGTAATTTCCTTTGTTCCATTTCTCTATTTATCTTTATTTATACCAATATTCTAGTGTCTATAGCTTTATAATAAATCTTAAAATCAGGCAGTGTAAGTCCTCAACATTTGTTTTTCTTTTCAGTCATTTTGGTTATTGGGGACCTTTTAATTTCCATATCAATTTTAGAATTTTCTTGACTCTTCACACAAAAATAGAGGCTACTGGAAAAAAAATAGAGGTTGCTAGGATTTTGACAGGGATTATATTGAATCAATATATCTATCCATTTAGGATATTGACAATTTAGCAATATCGAGTCTTTTTACGCATGGACAAGATATGTTTCTTTCTTTATTTAGGTCTTCCTTAATTTTTCTTACCAATGTTTTATAATTTCAGTATATAGGTATTTAACATTTTTACGAGTTTTAGCCATAATTAATTAATATTTTATGCTATTGTAAATGGCATTTTTAATAAATGGTATTTTAAATCTTCAATTTCCAATTGTTTATTGCTGGTATATAGAAATATAATTGTTTTGTAATTGATCTTGTATCCTGAAACATTACTAAATTCACTTATTAGTTCTAGCAGCTTTGTTTGTAGATTGTCTCTGCATTAATGACTAAGTCATCTATGCATGAGGAGTTTCAGTTTGTCCTTTCCAACATAGATGCCTTGTATTTATGTCTCTTGTTTTACTGCCCCGGCTAGATTGTTCAATAAAATGGTAGAGTGGAAATCATTGCTTTGTTCATAATCTTATGGGAAATGGATTTAATCTTTCATCGTGACATATGATGTTTTATGCTTTCCTTTATCATATTGAGAAAGCTTCCTTTTATTTCAAGTTTTTGGAAAGATTTTATTATAAATGAATTTTAATTTTCTCAAATGTTTTTTCTGAACCTATTGATACCCTCATGTGGTTTTTCTTGTTTTATCAGATAACGTGGAAAAATTCATTAATTAGTTTTCAAATGTTAGACCAACTGCTCACGGGATAAACCCCTGGGATAAACCCCACTTGGTCATGCTGCATTATTCTCTTTAGACATTTTACAACTGAGCGGTGAGATACCACAATATAGCAGGCCAAAGATTGAAAGGTAAATGAGGTTATATTAAAATTTCACAGCTTGTGCCAAATTCAAAATTAGTTATATATAACCTAGGAAACAAGTAAATCATCTGGAAAATGACATATTACTTATTACTTACAAGATATTTGAAAGTGCAAGTGTAAGTCTTGCACAAATAAAATATAATGATAATAAGTAGAGCTTCAGAGCAGAAGCCAGTTTTGTACCTTGTTCTGTAGCATACAGATGTGCACGCTCTAACGCTAAATACCACGGTTCCTACATGTTCACTAGACTAAATGTTATTGTACAAATACATTTTGATGGGAAGTGGTATTGGGGGCCAGAAGCCCTGGGAAAATAATTCTTTAAGCTATATCACATCTAAATATTTATGTGTAGCCTATTCCAAGGAAGCTTAATTGAAAAAAAAAAGTAATAAATATGAAAAAAACAAAAATAAATATTAAAAATATCTCAAGACAGTAAGAAAAGCAAAGAATAAAAGATCTAGTGATCACCGTTCACCATACATCTTCTAGTGATAGAGAGAGAGAGGGAACGTTATCTCTCATCACTCTGTAATCAGTTTCTGTAATAAAAATTGAATGTTTTTTTGGTCTATCAAAGTGTTTTTCCCCATTCTCATGTTATTTGTCCTCAGATACGCATCTCTAAACATTTTATTAAATAACCTGCCTGTAATCACCCCTTTATGCTTCTGAGCAACCAAGCACCTATATTTTGAAAACCTAAACTTGATTCTTACCACTTGATCAGTTTCTCCAGCGAAGCCAATGCGCGAGCAGTCGCCCCGCGGATGCCGCTGTTATTGTTATGTCATGTGCACACAGCCTCTCCACAGGGGCTGCCGTATCCCTGCCAGTCCCATGCCTCTGCCAATATTTACTTCTACTGATTTTACTGCGAAGCTCAGGGCTCTGAAAAGCGAATAACCAGCCATGAGCAACATGTTCTTTTTCTGCAGACTGACAGGGCTGTGCTTTAATCTCCTCTTGTGTCTCATAACAGAAGATTTTGTAACGGTTTTTGCTGACTGTCAGACTATTCTAAGCTACTGCTCACTATCCAGTGAGAGGGAGAAGACTTTATAATTATTATTTACATTTAGTTGATAAGAAGGATGTTGAGAATGAAATGTACATACGGTAAGATGTGAGGGTATGCTTTGGAATTGGTATTCTGCAGGGATTTTTTTTTTTTCTTTAAAACATTGTACACATATAGAAGTTTTTTTCAGTATTGAAGGAACACAAATATGGTATACCTCATGACATGGAAGGGATGGATTTTAAATTGCTAATCATGCGTTTTTTAAATCTTACATAAAAGAATTTAAATAAATCATCCTTCTGCTACTCTAGGCCCGACTCCAGCATCTCGCCAGCCATCTTTCTTCTTCTAATTTTTACACATCAAGCTGAGAAAACCATTCTCTTAAGTGGGTAGAATTGGATAATGGGAAGAATACTGAAAATGATTTCATATGGTATCTACAATAGTGTACAATGATTGTTTACATATTTTTTAACTTTACCAGACTTTCTTGGAAGACCGATCTGTGAATCCATCTAGTCTAAATATAGTATCAAACCTCCGCTAGGCACTCACGTATTTGTTGAGACTAATACTATACCCTGGCTCTGCCACTAATTCTGGGAACCTACTGCTTGACCTCCAGGACAAGAGTTTCTTCAGGAAAATGGGAAGTTTGAACTAGATTAGAAGTTATAAATTCTGTATTTCTCCTACCGCAGTATCACTCATATTCTGAAAATATTTTTTTTTAAATTAAGAGGTCACATAAAATCTGAACTAAGGAGTGTCTCAGTTACATCTTTTTGTGTAATAAACCACCACAAAGTTTAGTGAATTAGAACAATTTATTATATCTGATAATTCTGTGGCTGAATAGGTGGTTGTTCTTGCAGGTGGTGTAGGCTGAGAGGCCAAGTCTAGGGGTAAGATTGGGAGCTCAGCTGGGGGCTATTGACTAGGTGTCTTGGTTTCTGTGTGTGGACCTCCCACTTGGCTGTTTGAGCTGCTTCACATCATGATGGTGGGTTTCCAAAAGGAAACATTGTAAGAGAATTGTCCCTAAGTACAAGAATTTGTTAGTTTTATATAAATACTCTACTTGTGACACACTTAAAAATATCCCATTGGGCAAAGCTACTCACGTGGCAAATTCCAGAGTTATTGTGGAAGGTGATTTCACAATGACATGAATAATAGTGTGATTAACTGGAGGTCACCAAAGTAACAGTCTACAGGAGGTCTTTGGGAAAACTGGAATCTCTACTTAAACTACATAGAAGCTGATCCCTTTAAATGGGCCTTGCATTCTCGAAAATCTCTTTGTCATCACCCAGCCAACTTCATTGGTATATATACTTACTTGTTTCTATAGGCTTTGGGGTTGTCTAAATGACAACGGTCCTAAATGATTGTAACAATTTTGATAAGGCCTGGAGTATATACTGTTAAAATTACCTTTTTAAAAATTTGACATGTAATGTGTTCAGATACTTTACAGGCACTTAATGCTTATTTTTATCAAAACATTTGTGATACTAATATGAGATAATTACAGCCTTAAAAGAGTCCAATTGTCTTAATTCTTCGCCAGTGAATTACTTGTACATGACCTAAAACAACCTACTTTTTTCTGGCAGTCACGATTTCCAGTGACTTATTTTTTTAAATCTGACCTATTCATTTATGTATGCCAAGAGGACGAAATCAAAATGTGAAGCTCGATTGAAAATATATTTTTCCAAAGTGTAGAATTTGCAAGCATATTTTTATATTTAATTTACTCAGTCTTTATTTTTGGTATATAGTGAACTATACATAGTTCCATACTGTATGGAACAGAGCAAAATATACACAGATAGATAATAAAATAATTATATAAGTTTACATAATTTCACTTGTAAGTAACCAAACCATGATTCAAGTTAGCTTAAAATATAATAATAATCTATTGTATCACTTGATGAGAAGTCCAGTTTATGGCTGTGATCCAAAGCTGGCTTAACTGATGAACTAGTAATGTTATCAAAGGTATATAGACTCCATTTCTCAATTGTGCTATCTTTATTGTTTGCTTTTGCACTTTGTTAAGCCTACTCTTCTTTAAACTTGTTGATCAGAGAGGCATTACAAATGCCTTATTGATTTTCAAGTGGAAAAAGAGCATGGTTCTTGGTATCTATTGTATTTCTTATTTTGGAGCAAAGAAAATTTTCCCAGAAGACAACCAGTGCACTTTGTTTCCATTTTAATTGTCAAGAAATGGCTCACATTGCTATTCCTAAGCCAGGTAGTAGCAGAAAAGAAAGAGAAAGATCACCATGAATGACTTAGGATATCATTTGGGATGGAATGAGTCTTAAAGAATCAACTACTATGGTTATTACCATAGAGTAGCTATTTTTTTCCAGTTAACCAGGTATAAAGTTTAATTGTATGATTGGATGCATTTTTTAATAGGAGATAGCCTGTTGTAATAGAAAAGGTGGAGATCTAAAAATCAGAAATACTTGGGGCACCTAGGTGGTGCAGTAAGTTGAGTGTCTGACTCTTGGTTTCAGCTCAGGTTGTGATCTCAAGGTCATGAGATCCAGCAACACACCCTCTCACCATGGCTCCGAGCTCAGCTTGAGATTTTCATTCCCTCTCCCTCTGTCCCTTCAGCTAGTGCTTTCCCTCTAAAGTAAATAAATAAATGTTTTTAAAAAATCAGAAATACTCTATTCTAGTCATTCTGCCTCAAGTTCAGAATCTTTTATTCAAAACCTTTAGTGAGATGTTTTCTTAATTCATGTGTGTTTCTTTTAACCTTTGCTAACAATATATATATTATATGTTGCCTAACATATCCAACAGGAACAGAGTAACTCCCCATAATCAAACATATGAATATTTCGGTGTGTAACTAGGGGTAATAGTGAGTGGTGCCACTCCCATTTCCAGGCCTCGATCCCTGGATCTGTAAATCATGGCCATCAGAAAAATAGTTCCATATAATGGATGCTGAGTCAGAGCACATAAGCTTTCTGGAGAAACTTGCCTCTGCCGTGTAAGGCATTGCCACCTAGCTGGTGCTGTAACTGAGTCTTTAAAAGGTCATTTCACCTTTCTATCAACCCAGCTGCTTCAGAATGGTGGGGAACATGGTAAGATCAGTGAATTCCATGAGCACAGGTCCATGGTTGCATTTAATTTGCTATAAAGTGAATTCTTTATCAGAGCAATGTTGTGTGGAATATTAGAATGGTGGATAAGGCATTCTCTAAGTTCACAGATGGTAATTTTGATAGAAACATTGAATGCAGGAAAGCAAATCCATATCCAGAGTAACTGTCTATCCCAATGTAATCAACCTGTTACCAGTAGTTGGCTAATCATGCCAGGAAATGGTATCATTTCAGGGGCCAGATCATACTTGGTGAGTGGAAATCCATGTTGTTGAACCCATGCACAACCTCCATCCCTGCCACCATGGCCATTTTTTCAAGAGCCCACTGAATGATAGCAGGAGTGACTGGGAAAAGAGACTGGTATTCACAGGGCAGATCATTCTATTGAATTGGTTATTAAAATCCTCCCCTGCTGAGGTCACCCTTTTGTGAGCACTCATATGGAGCTCACACATCTTAACATTTTTTTTGCCCACTCAGAGAAGTCGATTCATATACCTCTTCCCCAGATTTCTTTGTCATCAATTTTCATGTTCTTTCCAATTCCCTGACCATCCAGCTAAACCATTGGCCACAGCCCACGAACTGATTATGCATGTATCATTTCATTTTGATCATAGAGTCTTACTATGCACACCCAACTTTATGGCCTTGTGAGTCAGATAACACACAATTGATGATAAGTCGCTCAGGTATCATAGTAACTTGGTGGTGTATAGTCAAGCATTTAGTATCTACTAAAGCCTGGTAGAGACCAAGAACTGTTTCTCAAGAGAAGAGTATTTATCTGCAGATGATGGCAGGGCCTGGTTCTAAAATCCTATAGGCCTATACTAAAATTCACCTGTAGGGACCTCCCAAGGGCTCCAAGCAGCATCTCTCTCTGTCACTGATACTTCAAGTATCATTAGGTCTGCTGGATCACATGGCCCAAGTGACAGAGCAGCATGCACCGCAGCCTGCACCTGTTGCAGAGCCATCTCTTCTCTGGGCACCATTCAAAACTAGCAGCTTTTCAGGTTGCTTGGTAGATGAGCTGGGGTAACTCACCTAAATGAGTAATATGTTGGCTCCAAATTCCAAAAGACCTACTAGGTATTGTACCACCTCTTTCCTGGTTGTTCAAAGATTTAAAGCAACAACTTTTTTCCTTCATGTTAGAAAGGATATCTCCAACATGTCCCACACCACAAGAACATAGATATTTCACTACAGTAGAAGGTCCCTGAATTTTAGTTGTATTTATATCCTGCCTTCTGACATGCAAATTTCATACCAACAAGAGAGGAGTAGTTGCTGCTTCTCCCTTACTAGGTCAGATCAGCATAATGTCATCAATGTAATGGACCAATGTGATATTTCACAGAAGAGAAAGACAATCAAAATCCCCACAAACTAAATTATGACTTAGGGGTCAAGAGTTGATATATCCCTGAAGTCGTTTAGTGAAGATAAATTACTGGGCTTGCCAATGGCAAGCAAACTGCTTCTGGTAGACCTTATGGACAGGTATGGAGAAAAAAATGACAGATCATTAACTACATACCCAGGCAACAAAGGATGTATTAATTTGCTCAATCAATGAAACCACATCTGGTATAGCAGCTACAAGTGGAGTCACCACCTGGTTAAGCTTATGATAGTCTACTATCATTCTCAAGGATCCATCTGTCTTCTGCACAGGCCAGATAGGCCAGCGGAATAGGACTCTGGTGGGAATCACCACCCCTGCAATTTTCCAGTATTTAATGGTGGCACTAATTTCTATAATCCCATCAGGGGGATGGTGTTGCCTTTGATTTATTATTTCCCTAGGTAGAGGCAGCTATAATGGCTCTATTTGGCCTTTCCCATTATAATAGTCTTCTCTCAGCAGGTCAGGGAACCTACGTAGGAATCCTGCCAGCTGCTAAATATGTTTCCACCAATGATGCACTCTAGAACTGAGGGAATAACTACAGGATGCATTCAGAGACTCCCTGAGTCCACTGTGAGATAGACCTGAGCTAAAACTCCATTGATCTCATGACACATAAGCTCCTACTCTGCTTGGAGGTCCACAGTGACATTGGGTCTCCTGGAATCAGTGTCAGATCAGAGCCAATGTCCAGTAGTCCCCTAAAGGTCAAATTATTTCTTTTTCCCCAGTGTACAGTTACCCTGGTCCAAGGTCATAGGTCCCTATGGGGAAGGCTGGGAGAAAGATTAATGGTATATATTTTCTGTAGTATATTAGGGTCATTCCTCAAGGGAACATGGGCCTCCCCATCATATAAGGGGTAAACGAGTTCAAGTTTGAGAACTGATTGGGGGGCCACGACTCTCTGTTTTCATGATTCAAGTTGGACTTTTGTTCATTTGACCTAGACCTTTTATCCTTATATAGATCAAGTAAGAATTTAGTAGGCTTCCTATTTTTTTACTTCTAGGAACAATATGATTAACTAGCCCAAGGCGTAGGTCTGCACATGTCAGAGTACCTGACTGCTGCTTTGACTTTGTTGCCCATTATGGTAACCATGCCTACCTTGCCTTTGGTGATCGAGTGTCTCCCTTTGGCCCCTGCCACTCTGGGATGCACTTACTCCCACTGCATTTAGGTTTTCCAGCTGAGTGACTACAGTTTCCACTGTAAGGTCTGGCCTACCGAGAAAAATGGATCACAGAGCACTTTAAGGATACTGGGACCACCAGTTATAACTTTAAGACACCTTAAATTATAAAACCTCTTTTGATTTTAAAGTAGGAAAAATACTAATTTTACCATCAACGAAACATTGTAAATGATTTATCCTATTATTTTTCCATGTAAAATATCTTCTCTTAGATTCTGGTATTGACTAAAACAAGAAATTTTTCATCATAATAATCTAATTGAGGAATAACAGTTTAAATGTCCTTATATTTAATTTAGTTCATTTAAAAAATTAGCAAAGTCTCTAAGTCAGTTTACAAAGAAAAGCATTAAACCTCCTACTCCACAGGTGCAGAAAATTTAAAGCTATACAGTTTTCATGAACGGTATTTTGTTTTGTTTTCAGAGTATTAACAGTGTGGTATTTAAGTAGTTGTAATTTTTAAATTTCTGATTAAAAAACAGCTGTTAATTTGGTTATTAGTTTTTGAAGTTGATATTGGTTATTAATTTAACATAAAATTTGTGGAGTAGTAAATATTTTTCTTCCATATACCAATACAAATCAGATGCATTCATACATATCTCCAAATTTGCTTATCGAGGGACATTTCATTGTTGACATAATACTATTTAAATAATATGGGATATTCTACCCAATAAATAAATTACTAAATAATTAATTATTGGAAGCTTATGGAACATTAAAAATATTAGTATATAATCTAATATGCATTTCATATAAAATACTAAAAGACTATATATGTTGCTAGTAACATTTTTGCTAAAGCTTTTTATTATATTCTGTAAAATTATTTTTTGTCTAGAAACTAAAAATATATAAAAAGGTGAAATTTGGGGTTTCTTGCCCTGTTTAAGTGCCATTGCTCTAGGAAAAATTTATAAATGAGAAGTCAATGTTAGTCACTCTATCTTGTCACTTAGAAATATGTAATTTGAATTTTCTGCTTTTGTCATGCTCTTACCTACCCATAGACATTTTTGTGCTAGAGATATACTTATTTTATCTACTACCCAAGAGTATTTATTTAAATGATGTGTTGAATGTAAGGTTAACATAAATTCCTTAGTGACTGAGACTTGATACTTGTAAATAAGAAATCCATATAACTAACAGATAATCAGGGTTTTACTTCAAATAGGTCATTTTAAAATGGCATGTGGCCTGGGAAAAAATCCTGTAATATATTATTAATATTAAATTATACAATATAGTTTGCATGAACTATAGCTATAGTTAAGTCATATTGGATGTCTTTTATCTTTTATATACTTTAGAAGAGTTTTATTAGTTCTAAGAGAATAATTTTTAGGGTCCAGCACAACAGATTCTGAAGACATAATATTCATAAAAATATCTTTTTTCTCTTTTATCCATCTCTCTTCCTGCCCATCCACATTGCTATTGTTTATGTTCACACACCATTCACTCTGAAAGCATTTAACTAGCTTCCTTTTTTTTTAATTTTTAAAAATTTTCTTTGTGTAAATAGCCAGTAATGGAATTACTGGATCATATTATAACTCTATTTATAATTTTTTGAGGAACCTCCATACTGTTTTCAACAGTGACTACACCAGTTTACATCCCTACCAACAGTGCACAAAGGTTCCTTACTATCCACATCCTTGCTAAAACTTGCTATTTCTTGTGTGTTTGATTTTAGCCATTCTGACAGGTGTGAGTTGGTATCTCATTTTGGTTTTGATTTGTATTTCCCTGTAATTGATGATATTGAGCATCTTTTTATTTATCTGTTGGCCATTTGTATGTCTTCTTTGGGAAAAAAGTCTATTCAGGGCCTCTGCACATTTTAATTGGATTATTTGGTATTTTTTGGTGTTGAGTTGTGTAAATTCTTTATGTATTTTGGATATTAACCCCTTATTGGACATATCACTTACAAATATCTTCTCCCATTCAGTAAGTTGCCTTGTCATTTTGTTGACGGTTTCCTTCACTGTGCAAAATAAAATATCTTTTTAATCCCTGACAAGGAGTGGCTTTTTTTTTTAAGATTTTTTAATTTATTTGACAGAGAGAGACACAGCGAGAGAGGGAACACAAGCAGGCAGAGGGAGAGGGAGAAGCAGGCTCCCTGCTGAGCAGGGATCCCGATGTGGGGCTCGATCCCAGGACCCTGGGATCATGACCTGAGCCGAAGGCAGACGCTTAATGACTGAGCCACCCAGGTGCCCCTGAAAAGGAGTCACTTGAAGAAACAGTGGTTTGAGTATTGGAGAAGGACTTTCATTAAGACAGTGTGAAGGACACGTGGGTGGCTCAGTCAGTTAGGTGTCTGCCTTCAGCTCTGGTCATGGTCCCGGGGTCCTGGGATTGAGTCCTGCACAGGCTCCTTGCTCAGCAGGAAGCCTGCTTCTCCCTCTGCCTGCCACTCCCAATGCTTGTACTCACACTCTCTTTTTCTCTGACCAAAAAAAAACAGTGTGAAGAAGCTGGTGAGTCTTTAGACACACACACACACACACACACACACACACAGTACAAAACTGAATGAAATTGTCAAAAATCATCCTTTCAGGTTTTGTAAATTACTAAAGGCAGATAACAAATAGAATAGAGTATATTCTTGGAAAACTATTAGAGCTTTGGGTAAGAACAGCATTCTGCACCAACTGTGTGAAGTTCCTCCCACCAACGGCTTCAGTTTGGTTAGATCACAAAGGTGGAGGTTACAGGGGCAGGGATAAGAGAGGAAGAGAGCAGAAACTTTGCTTCTAGAGGAGGGAAACTGATTTGTGGTGGTACACGAAATCTTGCGGTGCTGTCAGGTACACAGGACAAACTTGATAGAAAATTAGAATGGGAAAAAAAAAAAAAAAAAAAGCGTTGTTGTCCTAAGACAGCAGTCTCAGTTGGGGTAGGCAGACAAAAAAATTAGCAAGAAGTTTCTGGAAATGAGAGCTACAGAAGGGATGAAAATGTTTGAATACAAGCTCTGCACAAACCACTGACCACTAATCTATGCAACCACTAGTAAGCCAGGCTAAAAGGCAATAATAATATAAAGAAGAAGAAGAAAAGAAAGAAAAAAAAAACAACAACAACACTGAGCAGAGACATCAGCAACTCTACACCACAAGGAGGACACATTCTGCAGTCCAGTCGAGGTCAAAAAAGAAAAAAGCAAAAAAGAACAACAACAACAACAAAAAACCATATTATAGATATATTATGTGCATTATAGTATCTAAGATTTCTAGTTTTCAATTAAAAATTATAAGGCATGCAAGGAAATACAAAAATGTGACCCATATTCAAGAATAAATGCAGGCAATAGAAACTGACTCTGTGCCGACACGGATGTTGGATTTGGTTGTCAAGGACCTCAAAGAAGTTATTATAAATAAATTCCAAAAATTAAAGCAAGTTATAACGATATAACTCAACAAATAGGAAATTCCAACAGAGAAAAAAAAGTGCTAAGAAAACCAAATAGGAATTCTGGAGTCGAAAAGAACTAAAACAAAAATGAAAAATTTAAAAGATTGACTCAGCAGTAGACATGATACTGCAGAAGAAAAATTAGTGTACTTGTAGACTGATCAATAGAAATTAGTCAGTTCATAAAACAGAGAGGATAAAAGATTGAAGTAAAAGCAACAAAGCTTCCCTGACCCATATAACGATCGTAAGCATTACGACACAGATGTAATGGGAGGCCTAGAAGAGGAAAGAGAGAAAGGGACTGAAGAAACTATCTGAATAAACAATGGCTAAAGATTTCCTGGATTTGATTTTGAAAGCACATTATTCCAAATAATTTCTTTAAGCTCTCTCCCTCAGAGAGGGGGACAATAACTCCTCCTGCCCTAAGTGTAGGCTACCTGTAGCAATGTTCTTCCAAAGTACACAAAGGGAGAGGGGAAAGAGTAACTTTACAGTGCGGAAACTTTGTAAACATTTCCTAAAGCCAGGTGATCAAGGTTAATATCAACAGTGACAAATCATATTGATAATTTATACCCTTAATACACTGTGATAAGAGTGGTAATTTATCTCTGTACTCTTTCTCCACAAGCTATATTATTCCAGTCTAATCATGGGAAAAGCGTCAGACAAATCTCAACTGAAGGACATTTTACAAAATATCTGACTAGTAACTCTTGAAAATGTCAGTCATCAAAACAAAAAAAGCCTAAGAAATTGTCAAAACCAAAAAGTCTGAAGGAGACATAACTGCTAAATGTGTATAGTATCTTGAATAGGAGATAACCAAAGAACATTAAAGAAAAACTGAGGAAATCTGAATAAGGTTTGGACTTTAGTTAACAATAATAATGTGTCAATATTGGTTCAGTAATTGTGACAAATGCATCATATAAGATATTAATAATAAGGGAAACTGAATGTGGGCTGTAGGGAAAGAAAAATTCTTCCTCTATCCTTCAAGGTCTTCCAACTGGACTAATAATTACATTTTAAATGAGCCAGATTAACAGAAGAAAAAAAAAACAATGTTTTATTATTTGCACATAGAGGCTCAATAGAAATTGAGACCTAAAGAAATGAGCAAGGCAGGCATTTCTTTTTCTTTTTTTTTTTTTTAAAGATTTTATTTATTTATTTGAGAGAGAATGAGAGAGAGCACATGAGAGGGGGGAGGGTCAGAGGGAGAAGCAGACTCCCCGCCGAGCAGGGAGCCCGATGCGGGACTCGATCCCGGGACTCCAGGATCATGACCTGAGCCGAAGGCAGTCACTTAACCAACTGAGCCACCCAGGCGCCCTAGGCAGGCATTTCTTACAGTGTTTAGGCAATGAGGCAATAAATTTGTGAGAAATTGACAAGATCAAGAAAATAGGTGTTTGGCAGCTTTAATTAGTAGGGGATTCTAGGCAGAATTTCAGCTGAGGTAGGAAAAAAATAAGGTTTCTATAGCCTTCTTGGCTTTGAAGTTTCTATCTCTGGTGATAAGGAACTCTTTTTACTTCTTAGAACATGGCGGGTATTTTTCATATGAAAGATTTATTTCCTGCTTTCACAGGGACAGAGGAAGGTCTAAGTGTTCTTGCGTTGATGGTTTTTTAAGTAACTTTTATTAAAATAATCGATATATCAAGGTGGTACAGTTTGGAGCAGCCTGTCCTTGGCCCCTCTAGTGCTATTTGAGAATATTCCGTACTAACTTCCCAATATATTTTTCAATCTAAAACTGGTCTAAAATTAAAAGTTCATTTTGAAGTGGAGGAAAAAATTGATCTACAGATCCAAGCATCTCAAAAACTTCCAGGAAGGACAGAGTGATCCACATCATGACAATTATATTCAAACTGCTGATGACAAAGATAAAATTTTGATAGCAGCAAAAGGAAAAAAAAAATAAAAAAAGAAACTTCACTACATATAAGGGAATAGGAAGTGATTAACAGCTATTAAAGATTTTATATACAGAAAAACTATTTATCTTCATAACTGGTCTTCTTAAATTTAAAGTAGTAAAATAGGTTAACTGAAAACACTTGTATTACTTGTGCCAAGAAGGAAAAGACCTAATAATGAGCCTTAATCTCAAAGTAGTTTAGGAAGTTAAATATTCTCTTAATAAACCTTTCAAACCTTGGGTTTGTAATATTTTCTTTTCTTTACAAATTCTGCCCTCTTCACGATATGTCTTCAACTAGTTTGACATAAAGAATAAATGTACCGTAAGAATAAATAATCACTCTTTTAAAATATTACTCCATTATATTTCTCCCAGTTCAATAATTTTTTGCAGTTCATTTTATTCAGGCAAATGTAGATAAAGGAAAAGAAAAAGTAGAAATCAATTAACCCAGCTTGTATTGTGCAGATAATAGAGAATCATTAGGGTTCTTTAGAGCAAAGAATGATAAGAGATGTACTGTGGGGAGATTAGTCTAGTAGTCTGTGTATGTGGGATAAATTAATGAGAATCAGTTAATAGATATCTGTTAAGAAGTAATTTTGTGACAATAACAGAATGACCTGATCTATACAGGCAGATGGAATTAGAAGGAATAACAGATGTTTTATTGAATTCAAAAAATGGGGTAGAGAATGCTTAGACCAAAGTAAAAAAGAGACTGAATGATAGGAAAACTGGGAAACTGGGTACAGATATTACTATGCAAAATTCTCTGTGATCTGATCCCAAATAACCTCTCTTGCCCTGTCCTTATTCCTTACGTGGTTCCTGCCAAACAGAATTGTGTGCTGTTTTATAAT
Organism: Neomonachus schauinslandi; assembly: GCF_002201575.2. Taxonomy (NCBI): domain Eukaryota; kingdom Metazoa; phylum Chordata; class Mammalia; order Carnivora; family Phocidae; genus Neomonachus; species Neomonachus schauinslandi. The sequence continues at coordinate 97,830,330 of NC_058403.1, read as the reverse complement.
TATGTCGTGAACTTGTCATCTCTAAGGACATTTATTTGAGACATTCCCTACACTTTTGAGTGCACAGTACTGCTATATTCAACTGGGTCATTCATTCCTTTAGTAACATTAAATAGGTACTTATTAAGTTACTATTTGAAAGGATAGTACTATATAGTGTGGCTGACAGCTTAGTAAGGAAATGAACCCATAAACAAATGATTTTAGTAGAGCATGGCCAGTGAATCATAAAGGTATGTAAAAGCATAGAGCAAAAGCACCATTGCTGTTATGATAGACGGGCAAGGACCAGTGAACCTGGAGACAAAGAAAAAGAATAGAGAGAGCTTGCTTCAATAAAAAATAAGTTAGATTTTATCCTTGAAGACCCATTTTTCTAAATTTGACTGATAACAAATATCACCAAGGCTACTTAAGAAGAATATGTCTTTCAGAAAGATTGTGTGTTGATGGGCCTTCGAAGAATTTTAAACGAGGAAAACTATATAAACAAGTTTGGATGTCAGAAAATTGTTTGGCAGATTTATAGGAAGAATTGAGAGCGTATTGACTTTAGCAGCAGATGGAATGGTTGGGAGAAGTGGTTTAAGCATCTAGAATTGTAGGACTGAAGATAAAAGGTGAAGATTTTTACAAAATAAGAAGAATCCGAATGGCACCAGCTCATTGAGAATTTCACTGATCATTTTTAGGTAGAAGGCATCTCTTTCTTGAATCATTTCATCCTGCTTATGTACCTTAAAACATATTGCTATGAATGATCATTTGTTTGAATTTTGCATCACAACCATCTTCCAGACACACATGCACACACACACACATGCACACACACATACACACACATGCATGTCTCTGTGCTTCTGCACAAACACACCTGTGTGTATTACTTTATAACTACTTTGTGGATGTAAGATCAAATTTCTCCAGAAATTAAGTGTTGTATCAAGTTGTTGCTCAACTACTACTTAGTGAATATTTGAATTAACTAAACCAACATGATTATAAGGATAGCTATTAAAAGAAAACTTTGATTGAGGATAGGTCTGTGTAAGAGGTTAGAATTCAGCTTCAGGGCTCTGGCTGAGTCACTATTCTTTTTTAACCATTTTACCCTTTTTTCCCAAGTGTAAAATGGGAATAATAATGGTTACCTGCCTCAAAGGGGTGTTGTGAGGATTAGCTAGTTGACAGTTTTAAACTATTTTGAAGATGGAATGTACTATAAATGCTCCAAGGAAAGTTTTTAAAAGCACAATGGAATAAAACCCTTGAACCACAGCATTAGGAAAGTTAGTATGTCTTTTAGGCTGGCAATCTTCAACCGATAAAGAATTCTATGGGAAATTAACTCCACAACATTCTTTATTTTCTTGCCTCTTTTCTACTTTCTTTTGTAGCTCTTATCTGGCTAGTGACTCAATTCAACAGGGAAGTTCCAGTTATGCCATATTTTGAAATAGATGTTGCTCATAAAGAAAGAAATGCAATGAAGATTATAAAATGGTTATTAATCACACTGGAAAATGTGGTCTTTTCAATATAGCACTATATTCAGAATTCAGCAGAACTATTTTAAAATTCACTTTATCATTAGGAATTCAAGGGTATTTTGAAGTTGACTAGAAGCAAATGTTCATTTTTATGGAAATATACTTTAATAATTTTCCTTAAAACGTAAATATCAGAACTAGGTCAGAACTTCATTTTTCAAAACAATTGCTTGTTGTTTTTTTTCCAAATGCCAAATGACATACTCAAAACTCTGAAAAAGAAATGGTTTCCTCTAGTCATTCTTATTAAGAACATTTACACATTTACATACCCTATTTTAAAAACAAAAATCCACATGCATATAGGATAAAACAGAACTGCACACTGGGCAATTTTTGTGAGAAGGAAATGTTTACAAATGAGACCTCATAACCAAGTTCACATGTGCTTTAACAAAGCTGAGACACATCCTCACTAGTCTACGTTCAGTAATATAGGCTATGAGCCCATGAATCTGATTTTCAATCTTTACTAAAAACAAGCAAGCAAAAACTCTAAGATTAACAACAAACAAAATCCAACTTCCTATGAGATATCACTCAGCCATGTGAAGGGAAGACATCCTCCTGTTTGCAACAACATGAATGCACCTTGAAAACATTAAGCTAAGTGAAATAAGCCAGACACAGAAAGACAAATACTTCATGGTATCACTTATGTGGAATCTTAAAAAAAAAAAAAAAAAAAAAACCTCAAACTCAAAGAAACAGAGAGTAGGAAGTGGTTGCCAAGGGCTGAGGGGTGGTGAGGAAAATAGGGAAAGATTGGGAAAAGGGTGCACTTTCAGCTATTAGATGAATAAGGTCTGATCTAATGTGTAACATGGTGACAATGGTTGATAACACTGTATTATATAATTGAAATTTGCTAAGACAGTAGAACTTAAGTGTTCTCTCTCACACACACAAACATAAATAGGTGAGGTGATGGATGTGTAATTAACTTAATGGAGAGATTCCTTCACAATGTATACATATATTAAGTAATCATGATGTAAATATTAAATATCTTACAATTTTGCCAATTATACATTGTAGGGGCCAAGGGGCAAAATGTCCTGCTCCAAGTTTGCCCCCAAATGTGCCACATTGGCATATTGATTATTTTAAATAAAAGTTACTTAAGAGACAGCCTGTGCAAGAAGGACACTCAGAATGCCCTCAATCCCCTAAAAGCAGGAAATAATTTCCATTTGTGAAAGATACTTTCCCTGGACAATGAGGTAAAGAAACATCTTTATGACCAGAGATAGGAAACCCAAGGCCTAGATGACTGTATAAACAACGCTTCTACTTTTTACTAATTTACCACCCCAGCCAAAATTCTGTTTAGAATTCCTTGCCAACTGAAGCTCACAAAGTTGAGTTTTCTTTGCCCTGTCAATTCTTTACAGATTTATTGTCCCTTTATCTAAAAACTATAAAAACTATCTGCCTTGGTAATTACTTTAGTTCTCAATTTCATTATTGGGTCCCTGTGCTCATGTAATAAAATTTTGGGGGGTTTTTCCTCATGTTAATCTGCCTCATATAAATTTAATTAATAGTCCAGCTGGAAGAACTTGAAGAGTCGTAGAAAAACTTTTTCCTTCACATTAATCTCAATGAAGCTGCATAAAAAAAAAAAAAAAAAATGAAAGTCAGAGAACTGAAAACAATCTACATTTTGTAAGTGGAGAACAGTCAGGATTATACAAAGAATCAATGGAATAACTATAACAGACTTGAGTTAGATATACTAGGTATAGAATCTAGAGAATCAGATAAATAGGATGCAAGGTTGTTGAGCATTTCTGTGTTATTCACCACTGTATTTCTAGCCCCTGAAATGGTTTCATCCGATAGTAGGAGCTCAATAAATATTTGTTGACTCAATAAATAAATGGAATATGGATTCGTAACTTGAAGTGGTAAGCAGTATGGATCAATTGCAGTTCCTTAAACAGCAGAGTAGCAGGATGAAATGTGTTTGGAAAGCTTATTTTGGCGGTGGTTATGTGAGGTGACACTAGAGGAATAATCACATGGCAACGTTGATGGAACCATTTCTATGGGAGATTGCTTGACTCAGCCATGTTTTGAACATCTCATCATCTATGCTTTCAAATGCAAGAAAACCCAGCATTACAAATACTATCAATTGAATCAATCTGACATTTATGCCTTATGGTATCTTGCTGAGCTATCACAGCATTTGCATTAGACATAAGCAGTGAACCAAGAAGGAAATGCTTTGTATCCACTACATTTGGCAGCAAAGCTATATAAAACAAATCTGTTCTGCATTTGTATTAAAGTTGACATCAGTGTGCGTGTGCCTGCAGAAAATGGAGAGCCAAAAAGAAAAGGTGTTTGCTCTTGAATTTTATTTTAGATATTTATTTTTCAGTGTTTCTCGTTTTTTAATGAGGGATGCAGAAAGATAAGCCAGGACCTCTTTCCAGAGTTCACAACATAGGTAAGAAAACAAGAGATACCAATTATCAGAGGCAAGTAATTCCAGGAGATAAATGTCCATGAATGTGTTTTTCAAAATACACGTTCTTATACAAATGTGTAACTAAATACTGACTTTGTGGTATTTCTGTTATATCTGAAAGTGCTTTGAGAAATACGAAATCTTGTTATTGGGTAAAACTAGTGGTCCAGCTAGCCAAAGGTCCTTTCCAGTGGCACCAAATTAACTTTCAGGGAGAGCAGAGATAACTGCCAGATAACTTTTAATCTGTGAATTTATCCAAAGTTTGAAAATGCCATGGGAAATCTTAGGAATCCTAGCAATCAGTGAATGGGTTCTTCATATACCGGCAGGTGCTATATGTTGCAACTCAGAATGCTCCTCAAAGTGGCACCATATGAGAAGTTCACAATCTCCTTCTGCCTGAATTCCTCTGTCTTTGTCCTTCCCTCTCATATCTTCAATCACCTGTATCACAGGACATATGTAAGTAGCTGGGAAGGTTAGACTCTGATAGTAAAGCGAAATCAGAGTTAAAGGCAAATGTTTAACCAGTCACGTTCAAACACAAGCTAGTGAATGAAGAACTTTAGGTTCAAGTGGCCAAATATTCTGCATTCCTGAGAAATCTCAATCAGTTTCTCATTCTGGTGAGCATTTTCACATTGCACTTTGCTGCCACAAATTAAGTGCGTGTATATTTTTCAGTGCGGATTTATCACTGACAGATCTAAAATAGGAGACCAGAAGAAAATATTTTGTACCTATGTATTTTTAAAATATCTATCCATGAAAAAGGAGCCAGATGTTTCCTATGGGGAGAACGTTCTCACGGAGTTATTATAAGGCTAAGTCAGTTCACTCCATTTCTTGTTCTTTAACAGATTCTGTGGTGCCACCATTGTCTTGTTCAGGTTCAGGAAGCTCATTCAGTGGTATTACATCATCCTCATATGGCAGCTTGTCTTCTCGCCAAGCACCATCAATCGAATCCAAGATCCCTCCATCTCTCAGTACCTCACTGTCCATTCTCCTGCAGCTAATCTTGTCAGATCAGTGCCGGACCCAGCGTTACACCCTGCTCTTCAATTTTAATATTAAAATGAACAAAAATAAAGCCAAGACAGATGACAAAAAGATTAAAACAAATATTTTTCACTTTTATTATAAATATGCTTGTCAACATAGAGCCTGATTTTGAAAACATCAAGAAGCAAGAGGGTTAATTTTCAAGTATTTGTTTTGATGATTAAAAAAAAGTTAATAAAGAATTACTTTCTACTTATCCTAGTTTCATCTCATTTTCCTTTCACTAAATAAGTCTGGAGTTGTGATAATCAAGATGTCCTAATTTTATTACCATTATTATGAGTAAAAATATTGTGAATACTATTATTATATTAGTAACAATTTATTTTTGTTACTATAATAATGTATAATATATAAATTATAAAATGTATAATAATAATGCATTTCACTAACATTCGTATAAGTCTTTATCTTCACTTACATTATTTCAACTAGCCACAATAGGCAAGTGTTTGGATGGTGCACATATTATTATCTTTATTTTATATTGGGGAATCTACTAATTTGAAATGCTAGGTAACTCCAGGTCACCCAGTCATTATAGAACTGGAGTCTTTTATGTCCTATTTCTTTTACTCTACCACACTTCTATTCTTCCTGCTGCTTTCTTTCACTAGGGACTTCTTTTTTTTCTTTAATGTCTGGCCAAAATTAAAATTTAGCACTGAAATACTGAACTTGTCCAAATTCATGATTGACCTTACTGAGAATAAAACATTTCATCTAAGCTTACAGGATGAAATTCTACTTTATTTTCGGGCGCCTGGGTGGCTCAGATGGTTAGGCGTCTGCCTTCGGCTCAGGTCATGATCTCAGGGTCCTGGGATCGAGTCCCGCATCGGGCTCCCTGCTCCTTGGGAGCCTGCTTCTCCCTCTGCCTTTCTCTCTCGCTCTGTCTCTCATGAATAAAAAAAAAAAAAAAAAAAAAAAAAATCTTTAGAAATTCTACTTTATTTTCAACTTGGTAATGGAATAACTATATTAGATAACCTAATTATTATCCTGCATAAATATATACACTATAATATAGCGACCACTATTCTCACTCTTGTGATAAAAGGAAATTTAGAAGCAAAAAGGATCAACTGTCTATTTTCCAAGAGTTTTTCTGGAAGCCATATTTTTAATCTACGTATATCTCTAAGTCTTTGCATAGGTGGTTCTGTGCTTTCTTAACTATTAACAAATTGAGACAATTAATGTTCAATAAATAATGTGCTACCCTATAGAGAAGTTCTTTCCCTCACTCTTCATCTATCTGAGTAATTAATATCGTTAGCCAATATTAGCTCCTAACACAAGGATTTCAAAAGATACTGTCTTCTATACAATAGAATTGTCACTCTCAAGTATTAGAGTTTAATCACTACACAGTGGTTAAAAAAAAATGACAAAAATTAACTTCTACCCAAATAATAAGCTTCCCTTCCCTGAAATAACAGAAATAACATAAACATCTTGAGCTAAATTATTAAATTATCATAAAGAGAGTCAGGTCATAGATAGGGGAAAATCATTCTAAAGGCATGAAATTACTCTAGCAAGAATTGACTAAAAACTCATTAAAGTAATTAACATAATTAAGAAAAAATGTATTTCTTAATGAGGACTCTGCTTGAATCTGGAAACATCAGGAAAGCATATTTTGCACATTTTTATTTAAGCACCAAGATACTTGTTGTCTGGTCTTAATAAGCAGAAAAAAACATATTTTGGATATGAATGAATCAGATTGTCTTAGTAGAAGGATGCTTTTACACATGCAGATCACAGCGACTTTCCTTTTTTTTTCATTCTGTGCTTACCAAACACATTTCTGATTGTAATTTGACTTGTAGACTAGCACGTGTTCAGATAGCATCTTAGTCATATTTAGGCCTTTAGTATAGCTTGCTGAAGGAGAGAAAATGTGCTGATCTACCTTTCAGTTCAGGCATTAAACATCTGTCTCTGGGGGCTTGCTTAATATGAGCCTGCTCTCATGAGACAAATCTATTCTTAGTGTGTTGATACATCCAGTCCTTATGCTTGCTGCGGCAAAGGAACTGACTCCAGGCAGCTGCAGTGAATTCTCAGAAATGATGAGGGCAGGTGAGGCCTCCTGGAGAGAGCCAAAGCCTTTCCGGCCACTCACATGCCCAAAGCAACTTTTATTTTAACTTCGATATCCAGCCTTTGCTATGTATTCAGAATCGTGATAATAGCTCCTGAGAATTTGGAGGCGCCTGGGTGGCTCAGTCGGTTAAGCATCTGCCTTGAGCTCAGGTCATGATCCCAGGGGGATCCGCAGGATCAAGCCCCATGATGGGCTGAGCATCAGGTGGGAGCATGCTTCTCCCTCTCCCTCTGCCCCTCTACCCACGTGTGCCCTCTCTCTCAAATAAATAAATAAAATCTTAAAAAAAAAAATAGCTCCTGAGAATTCAGAGTTAGAACTTGAGTCTTTTCCAAGGAACTTGAAACCTCATTTATGAAATGATTTTATTCTTGTTCTAAGAAAGGCAATGACTGAGAATTCTAAGTATGAAGGACCACAGGGTGTTAAAATTATAATATCATCATGACAGGAAAGGAATGCCAATTCCTTTATTTTACATCCATATGTGGGAAGAAAGCTTTGCCCATTTTATTTCCATACAGTGTCCAGGGTGATTATTTTAAATCATATTTGGTAAGTCCTTTGTTAAAAACCCCTTAAGGGGCACCTGGGTGGCTCAGTCGTTAAGCATCTGCCTTCAGCTCAGGTCATGATCCCGGGGTCCTGGGATCGAGTCCCACATCGGGCTCCCTCCTCGGCGGGAAGCCTGCTTCTCCCTCTCCCACTGCCGCTGCTTGTGTTCCTGCTCTCGCTGTCTCTGTCTCTGTCAAATAAATAAATAAAATCTTTAAAAAAAAAAAAAAAACCCTTAAAATGGCCTCTTCTATTCAACTTAGAACAAAATGAGTTACCTTAAGCATGGGCTTGCATTTGTCTTTGCCTGTCTGTGCCCACATCTCCCATTGTTCTAACCCTTTCTAACCCCCCTCTGGTAAAAATGAATTATTTCCTGTCTTGGGTCAGGTTTCCTGGAAATAGGTCGAGAGAGATACATGTGCTTTGGAGGTTTATTAGAATTGAAAGGAAGTAAAGGAAGCACAAAGTTGGGCAAAAGAAGTTGAACTGGGATACTTTTTAAAACCAAAGCCTACGGTGGTCCAAACGGGAACTTGAAAGGCCCTTGGGAGTGGTACCAAATTGAGACAAAAGGCACAGGCCTGTGCCACCATCCTGAAGGGGAAAATCTAGATAGTGCCTCATAACATCTACTTTGGTTTTTCTGAGCAGATGAACATCTTTCCCTACGGAGGGGTTTTTCACGCTTTTCTGTTCCTTTTGTCTAGAATGCTCCTCTCCTCCACCACTCTACCGCTATTGTCTGGAAGCTTTGGGTTATTTTTTAGGTCATTTAAAAAGTTGTAAATCCCTCAGAATGATTTTCTCTGATCCCTGAGTCTAAATTACATCTTTCTTTTAAACTCTTTCATAGCAACCTATACTTTTATATAAAATATTTTATATAAAATTAATAAAATGTGTAATTATATTTTCTTGTGTGGTGTTTGTGTTTAGTATTGCTATTTTCCATTGTAATCTTGAAGCATACAGCTTCAAGTATATAGTTAGCACATAGCCCCAGTGACTTAAACATCACAGATGCCTAATAAATAACTTTAAATGAATTAATTAATAATAATTAATAATTAATAAGTCATGGTCTTCTTTTCCTTAGACTCTGGTAATTGCTGACATTTCTCCCTCACTATAACGATTCAAATTTAACTTCATTAATTTTTTCTTATGCATTTTATGATGTTTGTATTAGAATTGTCTCTGGTATTCTAATATAGCAGTTCTCAGATTTGGCTTGAACTAGCATCACCTGGAGGGCTGGTTATAGCTCAGAATACTGGGTCTCACCCCCAACATTCTGCTCCCATACATCTAGGTTAGGGCTCTGTATTTACATTGATGTTGATTCTTCTGCTCTAGGAATGACACTTGGAGAACATTGTCCCAGGGAAACTTTAAGATGAAACAGTTTTGTGTATAGTAATTTGGGAGATACTTTTTTCCTTATGAAGTCACTCTGTGGGATAGGACATGGGCAATCATATGTCAAACCCTATTTCAAATTTGAAGCTTTTGTTTTTTGCTTTTTTTGAAGATTTTATTTATTTATTTATTTATTTATTTGAGAGAGAGCGAGAATAAGAGAACCTAAGCGGGGGAGGGGGGTGCCAGAAGGAGAGGGAGAAGCAGGATCCTTGCTGAGCAGAGAGCCTGATGCAGGACTCTATCCCAGGACACTGGGATCATGACCTGAGCCAAAGGCAGATGCTTAACTGCTTGAGCCACCCAGGCACCCCTCAAATTTGAAGTTTTTTGACAAAGACATATGTAATGAAGTGTAAAGTTGTATCAGTCAGATATCAGAATTTAAAGTAAGAAAAGTTAACAAAGTAAATGGAGAAATCACCACCTATTCTGTTCTGTAGAAAATAGGAGAAAAGCAAGGGAGATTGAATCACCAACATGACCATTTTTGTTGACTGTCTAGCATTGCCATTTGATGGGAAAGTAAATTCCAAGAGCAGCTTTTGGTAAGGAGATAGTGTACAGATAGAAGTGAATGAAGAGAGAGCCGTATCATAAATAAATGACTCTTTGATAAAAGGGAGTGGGAAACACTTATCAATCACCATAGACAAAAACACCTATATCTAGACAGAACTCAGAGAAGCTTTCTAGGTACTGCATTGAATCAGATCTGGGTTTCTATTGACTTCATTTACACTGGTGTTTTCATGAGTACGCATGTATACTTGACAATCCCACCAGTCAACAATTCAAGATGATAACACATTGAACAATCAAGAACAATCAATTGGTCAAAGAAAAAAAAAATTAAAAATATATCTTGAAACAAATAAAAGACAAAAAGGATACATAGCCCAAATTTACGGGATTCAGCAAAAACAGTTTGTGAAAAGGGAAGTTTACAGCAATAAATGTTTACATTAAGGGAAAAAAAAAAAACACTAAACTATACACTTCAAGGAACTACATAAAAAAAGAGCAAAGTAAGCCCAAAGCTAGTAGTAGGAAGGAGAAATAAATGAAGACCAAAAACAAAATAGAAAAGATCAATGAAAATAAGAGCTCATTTTTTAAAATGATAACATTGTTAAAATTTTAGCTAGATTTATCAGGAAAAAAAGAAAGAGGACTTGAATAAATTAAATTATAAATGAAAGAAGAGCCATTACAACTGACACCGAGACAGAGGATCATAAAAGACTACTATACATAATTATATACCCAAATTGGATAACCAAGAAGATACGTATTAATTCCTAGAAACATACAACCTACCAAGACAGAATCATAAAAATATAGAAAATCTCAATACACCAATTACTAGTAAGACGACTGCATCAGTAATCAAAAACATCCCAATCAAGAAAAGGTCAGGAATAGATGGCTTCATTTCTTTACAAAAAAAAAAAAGAATGAATAGCAATTCTGAGCAAGAACATAGCTGGAAGCATCACACTTCCTGATTTCAAACTTTATTACAAAACTATAATAATCAAAACAGTATAGAATTGGTATAAAAACAGACACATAGATAAATGGAACAGAATGAAGAGTCCAGAAATAAATCAATATGTGTTTGATTAATTATACTCAAAAGAGCCAAGAATACACAATGGGAAAGGATAGTCTCTTCACTAAATAGTTTTGGAATAATTAGATAGTGACATGCGGAAAAAAAAAAAAAAAAAAAAGCAAAAAACTGGACCCCTGTCTTACACTATACACAAAAATAAATTCAAAATGGATTAAAGGACTGAACATAATAAGACCTGGAACCATAAAACTCCTGTAACCATAGAAGAAAACATAGGAAACAAGTTCCTTCACATTGATCTTGGCAATTTTTTGAATATTACACCAAAAACAAAGGCGATAAAAACAAAAATAAACAAGTAAGATGGCATCAACTAAAAACCTTCCACTAAACAAAGGAAACAGTCAACAAAATGAAAAAGAAAGCTAAAAATGGGCAAAAATATTCAGTAACCACATCTTTGATAAGGGATTACTATTCAAAGTAATAAGGAACTCATACAACTCAATAGCAAAAAAACAAAACAAAACAAAACAAAACCCAGTTAAAAAATGAGCAAAGGACCTGAACAGAAATTTTTCCAAAACAAGACATACAAATGGCCAACAGGTACATGAAAAGTGCTCAACATCATCAACCATCAAGAAAATGCAAATCAAGGGGCGCCTGGGTGGCTCAGTCCTTAGGCGCCTGCCTTCGGCTCAGGTCATGATCCCAGGGTCCTGGGATCGAGCCCCGCGTCGGGCTCCCCGCTCCATGGGAAGCCTGTCTCTCCCTCTCCCACTCCCCCTACTTGTGTTCCCTCTCTCGCTGTGTCTCTCTCTGTCAAATAAATAAATAAAATCTTAAAAAAAAATGCAAATCAAAACCACAATGAATTATCACCTACCTGTTAGAAGACTATTATCAAAAGACACAAGCTAACAAATGCTGGTGAGGATGTGAAGAAAAGGAAACGCTTATACACTGTTGGTAAAAGTGTAAATTGGTTCAACCATTATGGAAAACAGTATGGAAGTTCCTCAAAATAATAAAAATAGAATGTTACAGCAATTCCATTTTTGGATATATGTCTGAAGGAAACAAAATCGTTATGTTGAAGAAATATCTGTACTCCCATGTTCATTGCAGCTTTCTTCACAATGGCCAAGGTATAGCAACAACCTAAGTGTCTGAATAGATATTTGTATAAAGGAAATATAATATATAAACAAAAGATTACTCAACCTTAAAAAAAGACATCCTGTCATCTACATCGACATGGATGAACCTGGAGCGTATTATGCTAAGTGAAATAATCCAGACAAGACAAACGCACATGGTATCACCTATACGTGGAATCTAAAACACACACACAAAATTGAACTCATAGAAACAGAGAGTAGAAAAGTGGTTTCCAGGGGAGTCTTCTTGAAGATTCTCTCCCTCTGACCCTTCCCCTCTCTCAAATAAATAAGCCTTTTAAAAAAATTTTCTTCAAGCTGATCATACTCAATTAATCAAAAGCTACTTAAGTCACTCCAAACCTTCTTGTCCTTTTTAAAACATCAGGATCTTTTCCTTTACAATTTTTGAAAACAATCTTTCCTTTAAATTTCAACTAATGAACATATTTATTCCTGTCAACTCATCTCGACTTTGTCTTAACTCTACATGTCTTTCAAGTTATCTACAAATTCCATTTTACCAAGTCCTTCCTTATAAAGAGGGAAGTAGTCCTTCCTCTTATTATTTCCTCTTTCTTTTGAGAGGGCAGAAAATGTTTCTTTTATATATAGAATGAAGGTTTTAGGCTCAGTCGAAGTGTCTGCCTTTGGCTCAAGTCATGATCCCAGGGTCCTGGGATGGAGGCCCATGTCAGGGTCCCTGCTCAGCAAGGAGCCTGCTTCTTGCTTTCTTCCTTGCTCATGTTCTCTCTTGCTATCTCTCTCTCTCTCAAATAAATAAATAAAATCTTAAAAAAAAATGAAGGTTTTAATTATGTGGAAAGATACTTGATAGAGATAGGGTTGAAATCAAGTGACTGTAGCCATATGGATAAAGTAAGAAGTAGTGCAGTTGTGGACTGATTATTTTAATAAATCATTAAATTAATAACATATAAGTAAATATATATCAATACATTAATTAAATATTAAAATAGTTGAATTCATAGCATAGTCTTTATTACATTCTAGGGTCAGGACAATTTCTGTGTTCATTTTTATTTTATTTTATTTTTTTTTGAGGGACAACTTTATATTTAAGGTTCATCATAAATACAGAGGAGAATCATTTCAAATGTGTATGGGAGCTTACTCTAAAGAGACTTGAAAATATTTGAAAGGGAAAATATTGGAATTGTGAAATCCCAGTTTACTTAGCTGTGATGCAGAGCTACATGAGATTTGGTAGCTTGGATTTGTAGTGCACCCAATCAACTTTTTTTTTTATTGTTATGTTAATCCTCATACATTACATCATTAGTTTTAGATGTAGTGTTCCATGATTCATTGTTTGTGCATAACACCCAGTGCTCCATGCAGAACGTGCCCTCCTCAATACCCATCACCAGGCTAACCCATCCTCCCACCACCTTCCCCTCTAGAACCCTCAGTTTGTTTTTCAGAGTCCATCGTCTCTCATGGTTCGTCTACCCCTCCGATTTCCCCCGCTTCATTCTTCCCCTCCCGCTACCTTCTTCTTCTTTTTTTTCTTAACATATATTGCATTATTTGTTTCAGAGGTACAGATCTGAGATTCAACAGTCTTGCGCAATTCACAGTGCTTACCAGAGCACATACCCTCTCCAGTATCTATCACCCAGTCACCCCATCCCTCCCACCCCACCCCCCACTCCAGCAACCCTCAGTTTGTTTCCTGAGATTAAGAATTCCTCATATCAGTGAGGTCATATGATACATGTCTTTCTCTGTTTGACTTATTTCGCTCAGCATAATACCCTCCAGTTCCATCCACGTCGTTGCAAATAGCAAGATCTCATTCCTTTTGATGGCTGCATAATATTCTATTGCATATATATACCACATCTTCTTTATCCATTCATCTGTCAATGGACATCTTGGCTCTTTCCATAGTTTGGCTATTGTGGACATTGCTGCTATAAACATTGGGGTGCACGTACCCTTTCGTATCCCTACTTTTGTATCTTTGGGGTAAATACCCAGAGGTGCAATTGCTGGATCATATGGTAGCTCTATTTTCAACTTTTTGAGGAACCTCCATACGGTTTTCCAGAGTCACTGCACCAGCTTGCATTCCCACCAACAGTGTAGGAGGGTTCCCCTTTCTCCGCATCCCCGCCAACATCTGTCATTTCCTGACTTGTTAATTTTAGCCATTCTGACTGGTGTGAGGTGGTATCTCATTGAGGTTTTGATTTGGATTTCCCTGATGCCGAGCGATATTGAGCACTTTTTCATGTGTCTGTTGGCCATTTGGATGTCTTCTTTGGAAAAATGTCTTTCCATGTCTTCTGCCCATTTCTTGATTGGATTCTTTGTTCTTTGGGTGTTGAGTTTGATGAGTTCTTTATAGATTTTGGATACCAGCCCTTTATCTGATATGTCATTTGCAAATATCGTCTCCCATTCTGTCAGTTGTCTTTTGGTTTTGTTGACTGTTTCCTTTGCTTTGCAAAAGCTTTTTATCTTGATGAAGTCTCAATAGTTCATTTTTGCCCTTGCTTCCCTTGCCTTTGGAGATGTTTCTAGGAAGAAGTTGCTGCAGCTGAGGTCAAAGAGGTTGCTGCCTGTGTTCTCCTTTAGGATTTTGATGGACTCCTGTCTCACATTGAGGTCTTTCAACCATTTGGAGTCTATTTTTGTGTGTGGTGTAAGGAAATGGTCCAGTTTCATTCTTCTGCATGTGGCTGTCCAATTTTCCCAACACCATTTGTTGAAGAGACTGTCTTTTTTCCATTGGACATTCTTTCCTGCTTTGTCAAAGATGAGTTGACCATAGAGTTGAGAGTCCATTTCTGGGCTCTCTATTCTGTTCCATTGATCTATGGGTCTGTTTTTGTGCCAGTACCATACTGTCTTGATGATGACAGCTTTGGAATAGAGCTGGAAGTCCGGAATTGTGATGCCGCCAGCTTTGCTTTTCTTTTTCAACATTCCTTTGGCTATACGGGGTCTTTTCTGGTTCCATACAAATTTTAGGATTATTTGTTCCATTTCTTTGAAAAAAGTGGATGGTGGGTGCCTGGGTGGCTCAGATGGTTAAGTGTCTGCCTTCGGCTCAGGTCATGATCCTAGGGTCCTGGGATCGAGTACCACATCGGGCTCCCAGCTCAGCAGGGAGCCTGCTTCTCCCTCTGACCCTCTCCCCTCTCATGCTGTTTCTCTCTCACTCGCTCTCTAAAAAATAAATAAAATCTTAAAAAAAAAAAAGAAAAAAGTGGATGGTATTTTGATAGGGATTGCACTGAATGTGTAGATTGCTCTAGGTAACATTGACATCTTCACAATATTTTTCTTCCAAGCCATGAGCATGGAACGTTTTTCCATTTCTTTGTGTCTTCCTCAATTTCTTTTGTGAGTATTTTATAGTTTTCTGAGTACAGATCTTTTGCCTCTTTGGTTAGATTTATGCCAAGGTATCTTATGGTTTTGGGTGCAATTGTAAATGGGATCGACTCCTTAATTTCTCTTTCTTCTGTTTTGTTGTTGGTGTATAGGAATGCCACTGACTTCTGTGCATTGATTTTATATCCTGCCACTTTGCTGAATTCCTGTATGAGTTCTAGCAGTTTTGGGGTGGAGTCTTTGGGGTTTTCCACATAAAGTATCATATCATCTGCAAAGAGTGAGAGTTTGACTTCTTCTTTGCCGATTTGGATGCCTTTGATTTCTTTTTGTTGTCTGATTGCTGTGGCTAGGACTTCTAATACTATGTTGAACATTTTTATTTTGTTTTACTTAAAATGTCTCTTTTCAACTTTTCTATATGGTTGAATTTTTATTCTAATTGCAAAATACTTTTCTTTACAATTTTTTAATGGCAGTTATTTTAGGAGACAAGATTTTTTATGTTTGCAAAGTGAAATAGATGTCTAGAGAGGTAAAACCTGGTAATAAAACAATGATCTAATTTAGTTTTCATGGATTGTATGTTTTTGCTTTGGAACACTGATATATAAAGTTGTAACAAGCAGAAATGTACTTTTAAATAAAGTGCTAACAACTAAATTTAACTTAAGCTTAATTAAACCTAACTGAAGTATTACAAATATAAGGCATATATTTGATAGTAGAGATTTATTTTAGAATCATGAGAAACTGGGGTTCCTGGGTGGCCCAGTTGGTTAAGTGTCCAGCTCTTGGCTTTGGCTCAGGTCATGATCTCAGGGTTGTGAGATCAAGCCCTGTGTCAGGCTCCATGCTCAGTGTGGAGCTGGCTTGGAATTCTCTCACCCCTCCATTCCTCTCCGCCCCTGCCTGCCCCTTGCGCACGTGCACACTCTTTCTCACTCTCTCAAAGAAGTAAATAAATCTTAAAAAAAAAAAAAGAACCATGAGAAACTAACAAAATAGGATAATGTCTTATTTTGGTATGTGCTGAATATGGTTAAGAGTAAGTGTGGCATGTTAAAATTACAATTATATTTTTAAGCTCCATTTCCAGAGAACACATGTATTACTTGGCAACATATAAAATGCTAACTACAGGTAAATATTTCATCTTTCTATGTTTTCACTTAACATACTACAATATTTTCTACTGAACACAACTAAATATTCCTCCTAAATATCAATGATGAATTTCTGTTAATAAGTAATTGCTAATTAACAAATGAGCACAAATCTCTTGACACGTTTAAGCTTATAGTGCGGTGAAATGAGCTAGAAAACAAAGAAACAAATAAATAAAATACATTTGTAAATTAATGTGTTGAAATAAGAAAGGGTTATGCTGACTTAGATGATGCTTTCATTAAAACTCTTCTCTAACTTGCTAGTATTTAAACTGACAGTTGAAAGATTGAAAAATACAGAGGGAGATTATAGCAGGCAAAGGGAACCACAGCATGGGACAGTATGAGGCTGGAAAAAAGCAATGTGTCTTCATAACCCATAAGCAGTGTGAACAAGGTGGTAGCCATTGTAGGGTGAGGATGTTCGGGGCAGATAACACTGGTGTTAGAAGCAGTGGTGAGAGATTTGATTTTATCTAAGAGTAACAGGAAGCCATTGAAGTGGGAAAGCAGAAATATGACCATGTCCAATTCATTGTTTGTTACAAAGGAAGAGATCTCTCACTTCAAGGAAACTATAGTTGAAAGAGTCCCAGACTAGAGGAGGTATAAAATAAAACTCTCAAAAACACCTCCGGAAGTAAAGAATAAGCATTTAGAATTTTAGAATATATTTTATCTTCAGGGCACCAAAAGCAGATGGCAACTGTTCCAGTTTTTCTCTTGAGCCTCTCTTCCCTACTACCTGCTCAAGCTTTCGAGTGGCCAGATACAGCCTATGAATGGGGGGAAAGGAGTAAAAGAACAAGTTACAGAAACAGGCTTAAACTGCCTGGGGAGAAAAGGTTTCAATTAGATGAGAATTTTTAATTTTTTATTCTTATTTTTAATTTTTTTTTTTAGAGAGAGAGAGAGAGTATGTGCAAGTGGTGGGGGGAGAGGCAGAAGGAGAGGGAGAGAGAGAATCTTAAGCAGACTCCATGCCCAGCATGGAGCCCAACTTGAGGCTTGATCTCACGACCCTGAGATCATGACCTGAGCCGAAATCAAGAGTCGTTGCTTAACCAACTGAGTTACCCAGGTAACCCAAGAATTTTTTTTTATTTTTAATAAAATATTAGAGAGCCATAATTTCACTTGCCTGTGAGTGACAATAAAGCAATGGACCTATAATTGAGTCTATTCTGGGAAGTGCATAGCTAGATATCACATACAAATAGCTAGATATCAGCATACAAATGGAGAGAGAGCCTCAATAAGGCACAGGAAAGTCCTTATCAAGGCTATCTCTCCATTTGTATGCTGAAAGTGTAGGAAGGAATTGGTCATTTCACAAATTGGAATTTAAATAACTTTTTGTATCATGTAAGCATGAGCTAATTTTCTTTGAACCCTAGGTTCGGTATATTTGTAGAATGTGGCTGTCATATCAAGTCCACTAGGACATAAGCCCGAAGACAGGCCTTGCCATTCTTTCTCTCTTGCTGCACCTCCAGTGCTTTGAAGAGTACCTGGAACACAGTATGTTAGTTAGAATTGAATCAGCTCAGGTCACCTGGGTGGCTCAGTCGGTTAAGTGGCTGCCTTCGGCTCAGGTCATGATCCCAGAGTCCTGGGATCAAGCCCCGCATCGGGCTCCCTGCTCATCGAGGAGTCTGCTTCTCCCTCTCCCTCTGCCTGCCATTCCCCCTGCTTGTGCTCTCTCTCTCTCTGACAAATAAATAAATAAATAAAATCTTTAAAAAAATAAAAAAAACAAAAATAAAATAAAATAAAATTGAATCAACTCAAGCAGACTACATAGGATGGCCTTATTCCTATCATCTTTAGCAATTTTCAAAAATGAAATCCTCTTACTGTGTAGTTGAATTTGGTAGTTCAAAATATAGCTGAGATCCTTTAAAGAAGAAATCTATACAAACTCCCCTCTAAAATATTTTAAGACAACATGATTATTATAGCAAAACAGAGAAAAACTGCCTCATCAGGAATTTATTCAGACATCTTCTGGGAAAAGTACTATTTGTGATTTTATAGAAAATGTCAACTTACAAAAGCCACAGTCCAACCTTTATGATCTAAGAATTTGTCTGACAAGAGTATTAAGACCGTTTTTAACTCGTGAGAAATTCATTCCGGTCCCTTTGGGAAAATACTTTGTATGATACCATGAAACATATAAACATGTTCAAGTCATAATGCTCAGGAGTTTAAGGATTTAATGGGAAAATTGGAGAGTTGTGAGCATCTCTAGCAAATTGGCAAGGTAAGTTCATTTGATTGAGGGTCCTCTGTAAGAATTAGTCTTTAAGGCAGAGAAATCCAAGCAGACAAGCTGATTAAACAACAGTGCCTAACATCACAAGGGTGCAACTTGGTGATTGTCATTCAAAACTGTGTACAGCCCAGGTCCAGACTTGGAGAGAGTAGAGCTGATAAAAAAAAAAATGGAAAAGCCTTTTTACTAAACCTCTGTAAGTCACTGGTGCTGTGAGCAATACTTTTGTGCTCAAGTGGAAAAATCAGGTTCTCAAGGGAGAAAGCTCTGCCGTTTCACTTCTGCATCAAATAGAACATGGCTTTTGTACAAAAATACTGCTTCAATTGATATCGAAGGAATCCAAAACATTGGCAGTAACAGAAGTGTTCAGTGCCGTTTGGCAATTGCTGAAAGATTCAGCATAGTCCAGATGAGGCAAAATGCATGACCGGAGAAAGTTATTTATGGCAGAAGTCACAGTAGCTGTATCTCTTGGGATATTGCCATATCCCAAAATGGAAACCACACTTGGCATTTATGGAATATTCAATGCAAGAGGCCCAAAGGGGGGGGGATTTCAGAAGAAAATTGGCTGAAAACATGTGATAGCTGCTGGGGATGTATGAGAAATGCTAAATATATTTACATGGGGATTTCACAGGGATTACTATGGTAGTTGGTGGCTAAAGGAGTAATTTAAATACAGGTTTCAGCTTAAACTGATAGGTATATCACTTGGAATATACAATTTATTTATTCTTTGTATATGTTTTCTTCTTGAAATCCTTATTTCAATGAATGACACCATCAGCTACTGTATTCCTCAAGTCAGAAAACTTGTTAAGCTCTTCTCCCACTCCACTCCCAGTGCTAGCACCAAATACTGTAGGTTCTACCTACTAAAAATGTCTTGGCAAAGGCTCTCATTTAAGCCTTTATTATTTCTTGTGTGAATTGCAACAGAATTCTGAGTAGCTTCCCTGCCTCTAACACTTTTCTCTATCATGCTCCCTGAGATCATTGTTAAAAACCAATTCTCATAATTTGAGTTCCTTCCTCAAATCCTTTAAGATCTTCCTAATAATGTCAACATAAATTTCAAATTCTCAACATACTATCAAAATTCTTTCAAGAACTAGACCCTGCCTATCTTTTATAGAATGCCTCAACATGTGTAATTTTCTGAATATGCTTTACTCTTTCTTATTTAATAATTTATACAAATTGGTCACCTGTGTTCAGTTATCAAGCATACACATGCCCACATCCTTCAATTTTTAGCTTAAATATCTCTACCTCTAAGAAAGTTCCATCTTTTTATCCCCATCCATAATAATAGCAAGATACTTTCCGTTATAAGTAGAAACACGAAGTAGTTATAAAAAACAGATTGGGGTTGAAATCAGAGCTCAAGTTTTAAGAAACTTGTTTCTCTGTCTTTTTGGCACAGCTCGCTTCTGCCTGGTTACTTCCATGAATTAATTTAGGGAATTAAATGTGTCATCAGAAGGCTCCTCTTCTGGAGCTCTTGTCTTTGCTGGTCTCTGTTTGGTTTCATTCTTTTCCTATTGTGGGCAATGTTACTGCTGGAAAACCCACATTCATATCATTCTAGCTTAGTAATGTCAGTTCTGTCCCAGTGCCCATGTCTCAATCCCAATACCAGGGAAGACTTGTATAGCCTGACAATCCTAGACCCAAATACGGTGTCCTTGGAATTGAAGGTGATTCTTGGCACTCTTAGGTCATAGGCTTACTCCTAAGTGGTAAAGCAATGCAGTAACTGACAGTGTCCTAAGAACCATATGGAGTATAGATGGACATAATCTAAATAAATCAGAAGATTAGATGGATTTACATACACATACAAAGTTACAATAGTCCAATGGCCCCTTTTTCCTCCCAAACCTGGGCTAGTCATATACTTATGCTCTTGTGGTAACTTACATACACCTTTATCATGGTGCATATCTCATTGTGCCATGTTTTTAAATTTCTGAAACTCTCTGAATATTCCTCAATGATAGATTATGATGATGATGATGATGATGACGATTTTATTTCTGTATCATCAATGCTTTGTGTGGACTGGCAAAAAAATAGGCATTGCACAAATATTTCGTAAATAAATATGTGCCAAAATCATAGCTTCTGCACCATGTTTCTCTCTTAAATTGCACTTAATTGTGATCTGACTTTCTATTTGATTTTTGTCTTTTATTGAACAATGGAAAGGGCTAATTTTGTGCTTATAAAAGTAATTTATTGTATGAATTATATATTGCATTTAACATAATCAATTTCATCATATTTAACAGTGACTTTCACCAGAGACAAACATCCTTACAGACCCTAGTATTAAAAATGTTCTTTTTATTAATCTCAGGACATCAGGGTAGGAAGATATGCATATTGCCATTTAATTTACATGATGTAATGCATATTAGTTTTGTTTCTTTGTCAGTATCTACTTTGAATAACTCTAAAAAAGAACATGAGACTAGCCAAAGCCACATCAATTTTTTTGATTATATGACAGGAAAAATTCTTGTGCATTAATAATTATTGAGTACATTTAAATCATTATTCATTTATGGAATAGCATTAATTTCTGAATTGTGTGACACCACATATGAATGATTCAAGGAAAAGCAGAGTCTCTTGAAATCATTTAGTTCCTCATTATATCAATCTGTCATTCACTATTGCCACCCACAGATACTTCTCAATCTGGAAAAAAGCCATTATCTGTCAGATAACTGGATGAGTAAAACAAATAAGATGATAATTTTAGAAAGCTTAAAGTATTAAATTCTCAGAAGACTAAAAAAAATTGAGTTATAGCTATTTTGAGGCTATTAGCTATGGCAAATTTTCTTTCTTTTTAAAGATTTTATTTATTCATAAGAGACAGAGAGAGAGAGGCAGAGGGAGAAGCAGGCTCCCCGCTGAGCAGGGAGCCCGATGTGGGACTCGATCCCAGGACCCTGGGATCACGACCTGAGCCGAAGGCAGACGCTTAGCCATCTGAGCCACCCAGGCGCCCCAGCTATGGAAAATTTTCAATTATTTTTCCCATTCATAACAAATTCTGTTTTTCATTTTTTAATGTCTCATTTACTTAAAGGCAAACTAGCCTTATACCAACAAAAAAAGTTTTTTCTCAAAATATAAGAACATTTTGGAGCACCTGAGTGGCTCAGTCTGTTAGGCATCCCGCCCTTGGTTTCGGCTCAGGTCATGATCTTGGCTCAGGTCATGGTCTCAGGGTTGTGAGATCAAGCCCCACATAGGGCTCCATGCTCAGTGGGGAGTCTGCTTGAGGTTTTCTCTCTCCCTCTCCCACTGCCCCTCCCCTCCTCGCTTTCAAATAAATAAATCCTTAAAAATATATTTAAGAACATTTATTATCTATTTAATGACAAACTGCTAAACATGTTTAATGTATTTGCTGGCTTAGATTGTAATCACTGATTCATCCATTTGTGTAATGTACATTTACTAAGCAAGATGTAAATTGTACTATTGAATGTTGGGCTATTCAGTTGATATAAAATTTAATATCTATTGAATATGTGTAATAGTTACTTTCAGTAATGTTTATCTAATTTTGTAATGATTATAAGAAAATAATAGGTATTCATTAATATATTTAAAAAGGCAGTCCAATGTAATGGATTCTTTAAGAGCTTGTCTCTAGAACTCTGGAGACAAAGAATCCTCTTCCTGTTATCCATGTGCAAGACATTGAGAAACATTCTGCACTTCAAATTATTCATCTGTCAAACTAGAATGGTAATAATGATACCTAACTCTAAGATTATTGTGAAAATTAGGTTTTAATTAATATTGGTATATTTTTCTGTCACTATATATGATGAAGATAGATACGGTAAACATTTTCTACTAAGTATCAAAAGAGGAAAATATGGGACATTCTTTATAATTGCAAATGTCTAATACAATAAGCAATTAGCTCATTTAGTATGAATTATTTTACAAAGTAGATGGTTGCCATGGTCTCATTTTAAGCCTCAATTCAAAAATGAAAATAAGGGGCACCTGGGTGGCTTAGTTAAGCGCCCAACTCTGATTTCATCTCAGGGTCATGATCTCAGGGTTGTGAGATATAGCCCTGCACTGGGCATGAAGCCTACTTAAAATTCTCTCTTTCTCCCTCTGGGCCCCACCCCTCCCTCTTTCTTTGAAAATAAAAAATAAAATAAATAAATAAATAAATAAAAATGAAATTAAAATATTTCCAAAATTAATTTTAAGGATCAAAGTGAGTGACTTTTTTTAAAAAACTGCATTTGTTTCTCTTTATTCTATCTACAGATTAAGATCTTCCCTCAAGAGTCACTGACAGAATTCACTAGCATCTGAATCTCCTTGAGAATTCTGGTTTAGGATTAAGATGATATTAAGCCATGTCCTTGACCATGTTCATGAACTCCGAGGGACATAAGACTGAGAAAACAATAGCAACAACAACAAACAGGGCACCTACAGAATTATAGATTTATGTAGGACAATGTGAAAACGCTTTTATCTAGTCTGGAGAAGCCTATGCATTAAAAAAGCTATGAGTCAATTATATATGTGGACTAATTAGTACACAAAGTGGCTCAAAATAAACATGTACACAGTTCTGGCTTCAGGCTTCATATTGGATGATGAAAAAAACTGTTATTAGAGGCTGGAAGGGCAGTAATTTATATTATTCAGTGGTAAAACATTTTGTAAAAAGTATCACTTGTGATGATTTGGAAGGCAGACAACATTCTTGAATAAGCTTTTAACTATATTCAAAGAGTCTGGGAAACAAGATATAAGGAATGCTTCTAAGTTGCCATGAGTATCATTTGACAAAGTATTACCAGAAAGAAATGAACTTAGAAAATAATTGCAAGAAAAAATAAAAGTAAATTAGAATTATTCTAGAAATTACAGAAATACGGAAAGTTGGAATATGAAACTGATTCTTCTCTCCATCCAGTACCAGATAAAACTGAGATCTTTGAGCAAGAAAGGCCAATTCAATTCATGGAAAAGATGTTTGAATCAATTAAGCTTGTGCTTAATAGATCTTTTCTATTGTACAAAATAGTTCAATTAAAAAGAGACTAAAGCAATGGCTCTTCCACGTTGGCTCACAGGTTGCTTCAGGATCCACAGAGGGACCGAAGGCAGCAAGCATATTACTCAAGGCACCAAAAGGCATGACTTCTCCCGGGTCCCATGGCGGATGGTGCTGGTGGTAGGACAAAGGCCGAATGAGACTGTAGCCAACTCCACAGGGAGACAGAGCTGTTTCTGGGTCAGTGATCTTGCCACCTAGGCACAGACCTGCTTTCTTACAACCGCTCTCCTCAGTCTCAGGCTCCATCAGGGCTTCATAACCTCCCACTTGGATCCCAAAGATCCCACAAGCCACTTTTATCTGTGGATGGCTGCTACATTATTGTCGCTATGGGGCATACGAGAATGGGGCCTCCAATTTCACCATCTTGCTGATGTCCTAATTATATTGTTCAAAATTATTTTCTTTATCATTCTAAAGGAGGATTATATATATCCATCTTTTAATATCAGACTTGGACACGTAACTTGCTTCGCTTAAGAAGAGGTAAGCTGCGATGACCTATATTACTTCAATGCAGAATGTTAAAGGCCAACACATAGCTTACCAGAGTCTTCTTTCTTTTCCCAAGATTGACAGTGTTTAAGAGACAGTTCCTATTTTAGCCTGGGTCCTGGAGTGAACATAAATGACAAAAGCCATTGCAGATTTTTTTCATTCTTTTTAAGACAATATAACTTAACCTTAGTTAATTGACACTCAGGGAAAACAGCGTATATTGCCCACTTTTATGCCAAGCCTAAATCCAAATCTTACATAGTTTCGGTCTCATGTAATGAGAAAAATCCATATCACAATAGCCAAAGAGAAGAACCAAATGAAAATAACTTAACTAGATTTTTGTCCAATCCAGCCTGGTTAAGGTTACACTCTAGAAAATGTGGCCAAATCTGTGAAATTGTACTTGATTAGCCAATATGAATCCTTGCAATAAAATATGGTTTCAGATAACAGGGAGGAAAAGAGAAATGCCATACAAGCCATACTTATCATTAATAATCTCAAGTACAGACTTTCCATATGAATACCAGTATAGTATCTCCAAACAAATATTTGAAATATTTTCTACATTTTGGATTGTTAAAATTACTTATATTCATGCTTCCTAATTTTAATGCAATTTTAATTGTGAAAGGCATTTTCTATTGGTTACTTGATCAAAGTCAGTGCATGCTCTCAATAAAAATCCTTAGCACCAACTAGTACAGGAGTTTTATTAAATGGTTTATAAATTCACAGATGCTCATTATCAAGGCCTCATGGGCTCTCTTTTTCTCCTCTCCTCTATACTCCATTTAGTAGAGATTTCTTCTGCCTGCACACTTTGCTACCATTATTCAAGAACTCCATATTTTTATACTGAGACTTAGCACTCTCTGAAGTCTGCATATTTTTTTTTCTTTATTAACTCTGATGGGATGAACCTGTCACAAAATCCTAAGAATATTTCCTTTATTCAACCTTCAATAGTAGAAGATGTGGGTGGTACAATTCATAAATATTGATCTTTACTGTTACTCAGTCAAACCAAGAAATTCAGAAGAACATGAAAAATTGTCCTTAATTTCAGATTTGATTTAAAAGTTTAAGCCTTGGGGTGCCTGAGTGGCTCAGTTGTTAAGCATCTGCCTTCAGCTCAGGTCATGATCCTAGCGTCCTGGGATCGAGCCCCACATCGGGCTTCTGGCTCAGCCAGGAAGCCTGCTTCTCCCTCTCCCACTCACCCTGCTTGTGTTTGCTCTCTTGCTATATCTCTCTCTGTCAAATAAATAAATAAAATCTTAAAAAAAAAAGTTTAAACCTTGTATAGTCTATAGATGGTAAAAGTCAGTCATGGCTCTTTACCATATTCAAATGAATGGGCATAGGACTCTGGTTCTAATAGAGAAAATAATGATTTACATTTATAAAGGACTGATAATAGGTGTGGCTAAGCCTGCAATGAGAATCAATATTGTGTTCTCTTCTTCCTTCAGGATTCACAGCAGGACATGGTTTTTCTGCCTTCCTTCAAGTTAATGTGGCCATTAAAAAAAAAAAAAAAAAGTTAATATGGCTATTTTCCTGGGTTCTGCCAAATGGAATCTGACTAGAATTGAAGTGGCCTGTTCCAGATAACCTGTAAAAAATGTTCCATGCGGAGCTCAGTTTCTTTCCTCATCTGCTTGTGGATTTTCATGAAACTAAGGTGGGCAAAGCGATAACAACAGAACTAACAGAACAACAAAACCTAAGAGGTACTGAGCCACCTTCTACAAGTCACTTACTCCATCTGCATTGAATTAAAGTGTAATTGAGAAATAAACTTTAATTATTAAGGTACTAATGGCCATTGGAATTTTGAAATTGTTAAGAAATCAACCTTCTCTGATTAATAGAATGCTAGAAACTGCTCTTAAAGTACTTTATCTTTTATCACAATTACTGCTCACAGCAATCAAATGAAGTAGAGGCTCCATTTGCGGATAAGGAAACCAAAGCAAAAAGAAGTTAAGTTTTCCAAAGTGCCAGAGATGATGAGTGACAAAATTGGACTTGAACCCAAGAAGCTTGTTTCCAGATCCAGCTTTTTTAAACATTACACCATCTCTTGAGATATTCCCAAAACACCAACTCTGGTAACTGTCAGGGGAATTTCTATTTAGTACCCTTTCTCCCTTTCACCCCCACTCCCCTTATAGTCCCTAAATCACTTTAACCACTCTGTTTCCTTTGTTGTGTGCCACATCATTTGCTACTTAGTCATAGGCATTCTGCTCTGTCAGATTCCAATGTTGGATGAAGCTGGGGCAAGACAGGAAGGACTGGAAATTCTTTAGATGCAGAAAAACAGTCTCAACATCACATTTCTTCACTGGGTGGTATAAATTCACAGGAATTTATAACACTTACTTGGCATAGTTTCCAAAATTTTTTCTGTGTATCTTTCTATATGTAAAGATGAGATTAACCATAATCTCTTTCCCTCATTAAGGGAATGTACACAAACATAATTAATTTATGTTTCACTTGAGAAGATTTTCCTCATTACCATTCCAGACCAAAATGCAGTCAGTTGCCCATGTCTGGCTAATTATTACTCTAACCCTCACCCACAATTATTGGTTTGCTGATGGACACTTGAAACCAAGTGGATCAATCTGTATTCCTGAAACTTTTGCCAAAGAATTATTTTTCAGAAAGGAGTTGGAAGGGCAATAGAGGAATATACCTGCCAGTGTTAGTCTAGCTGGTGATGATGCAGAGAGCATCCCTGAAAACAACACTAACAAGGGAATCCAGATATGAAGATTGTTGACCTTGGATCAAGATATATTTGAAGCTGTCCACACCTCCTTAGAATTCTAGCAGGTTAACATCTACTTGGTAATATTCGCTAGATATCCACTAATATCCATAGCTTGATAGCGAAGTATAAAAGTCAATACCTTGAACTTGGTGCTGGGAGAATGCAATCTTAGACCTTGAAGGTAGAACTCCTCTCTTTTTGTAGGAACTTCCAATTTTGCTTTTGTCTCCACCTTTCAAATTTTATTCAGGGTGATTCATTCCCAAAAGTTCTGATTCAAAAATGCATATAAGAGGCATATTTCTGAAGTAGTAACAACAATGAAGCTAGAGAACTATCAATCTTTTGAGTTTGAATCTTTCAGGAATGGGGAAATCTACCTGCATTTTGACAACATTAGACAGACAATTGCTGGATTTAGACTGACAAATAGACATGTTTTCCTTGGGCAAATGATAAACAAATATGACAAACTTTTTGCTTTGCTTTTTGTTTTTCTTTTGATTTTGCTTTTCTTGCTTTTAACCCCAGGCTGTCTCATTCCTTTACCTTGTGTTCTAGACTATAAACTAGAACCCAAGTCATGCATTTTTTTTCCCTTGCAAATCAAACATTTTCAAAAAGTAAATGAAAATAGGGCACCACGGAAAGTTAAAAGGATTTTTTATCAAGTGTCTTTTGCTTTCAAAGTGATGAGGACATATATGTTAGACCAGGTGTTGGAACTTCTCAGAGGTTTTGCAAACACAAATTAATAAGCATGATAAATTATTATTAATATTATAGACTCTACCACAACAAGACCATTGCCCTTGCCGAGTCATTAGCAAGCCCCAATTTATCCCTGGTTTCTACCTTTTCAATGGGGACAGTCTTTGTCAATTTCCTTATCCTTAGAGAGGGAGGTGATTGAGATCACAGTAAGCTAGTAATGCATCCATAGTGTCCATAGGCCAGTGCAGTTCCTTTTGCCCATAGACTGCTATCTGTACAGAAGTCGGCATTGCGGGAGCTGTGTCATCATAGAGGATGAAATTCTTCTGTTCCTTCTCAGGCCAAGCCTACTCAGGATGCTATCTTGTCCTCCGTATACTTCCTTCCAGTGCTCCGTGACTTAACAGATCTTACCATGGCATGAAGACCTCTTTGGATCTGTGTGGTGGATGTGAGGAATGACAATGTGTATTCTGGTAGTGGACTCGCATGTGCCAGTGCCTGCTACTTCCTCAGGGACCTTTTTATCTTCTAGCTTACTTGTTACTTCGCCTCACTTACTTTTCTATCATACTTTTTAGACTTTTATTATGTATTGTCTTATATTTTTTGCTTATTGTTTTACGTGAAATATTTAACCTTTCCAATTAAAATGCTAGATATTTGAATATATAAATCACATCTGACTTCTCTAATGTTCATTTGAAGTGCTTAAGACAGAGTTTCAATTACGAATGATACGAGGGGAGCAAAGAGTAATGAGCACTAACAGTCATCACACTACTGGGCACTTACAGAAGGATGGTAAAGGTTAGTTGCATTTTGCTATTCTTTTATTGTATTTAATATCCATTCTCAAGAAAACTATAGAACATTTCTTGACCATAGAAAGTCAAAATTTTGATATGAAAAATTTTTTAAAGATTTATTTATTGGGGCACCTGGATAGCTCAGTCGGTTAAGTGTGAGACTCTTGGTTTCTTCTCAGGTCATGATCTCCCAGTCCTGGGATTGAACCCCATGTCGGGCTCAATTACTATAATTTTGTGTAATTTTTTATATTTATTAAATTAAACAGAATTATCACTAATCTTCAAAATTTCAGCCTAACAACCCATTCAGTCAACAGAAATATTAAATTTTACTGGCAGTATGACTTATATATTCAACTTTGCTTATTTCTAAAATTATGTCTATCCAATAAATATTAAAATGTATGATATATATCTACATATCTAATATCTAATGTATATAATATATATGATGTATATATGTATATAACTTAACACTAAATTTAAAAAGAGATTTTTTAAAGCCACAATACAATAAAATAATACCCATTTTTAAAATGCTTTTAAATAGAAAAGTCTTAGGTTTTAATACATACATTGTGATAAACATTACACTAAAACATTTTCCCAGATTTGTAGATATGCTTATTTAAATATGTCTAGAATATATTCTTTATCCTTAGGCAATACATTCCTTGAGGGCAAATTTGTCATAATTTAAATATCATTAGAATAATTTACAATAAAAGGAGCCCTGGGCAGAAAAGTAATTAATGAGTATAGTTCACTCATGGAACTAATGTTGAGATAAGTAGAAATCTCAGAAAAAACTGAAATACAAATTGTCATATTTATTCCAATGTCTCATGACTTCTAATTTTCAATGTGAATTTATCATTATCTGTCTAATACTCAAAGGCACAGTTCATTTATTCAACTTATATTTTCTGAAAGCAGAGCTCTAACATTGCACTATTTTAGTGAAGGTGGTTGGAGAAGATGCCTCTGAGAAAATGACATTGAACAAAGACCTGAATGAAGTAAGGAAAGAACCATCCAGATATCTGGGTAGACAGTTCCTTGTAGAGAGAATACCAAGCAAAGAGTTTATCAGGTGGAACAGTGTTAGGCAAGTTTGGCTCTTATCAAAGACTAATGATTCACAGTGCTAAAGTACATTGCCTTCTGAATCTTTATTCATCTAGTCATTATTGTCTGAATTTTGTCTGATGTACTTAATACTGTTTTAGATATTATTTAGCAGTCATATAATATAGTTTGTTTTCTTTTAGAGTGGAAAATAAAATAAGTAAAAATATTTTTACTTTTAAAAGGCTTGAAGGCTTAATTTTTAAGTGGTATTTGAATATTATATTCGGTTATTAAATGAGGGAAATGAGTCTTATTCTCTACTCCCTTGACTCCCCTCAGTCATGACTCTGTTTCTTTATTCTCAGTTCTCTTACTTTGTCCTTATTTTGTCACTTCCTCTCTGAGTATCTTACATTCAATTTTCCTAAGAGACTAAGATTTGATTGGGTCAGTCACTATGGAATATCACTTATCTCTCTTCTGTTGATCCTATAGTTGGCTGTCTTTGCATAGGAAGTTGATTCTTCTCTAATTCATTTTCCCTTAGATAAGAGGGTCATATCAGACCAAACATGGCATGCTACCTAGAAATAACTGACAATACAATTTGAAAATATCTAGAAAAAGAGAAACTACAGGATCTGTGTAAGAGAGACACCTTTCCCAGGCTGACAGAAAAGGGGAACTCCACAGAAAATAACCAAGTGGTGTCCTAAATTTCCTTGAATATAAATCACTCTCTCATATTTAAAAGATCTGTAGAGATTATTCTCTTTACTGGGAAAGCCTTTCTTTTCTTCTCTAATCGTTACCTGGGATTCCACAGTCAATTCTTGTTATTCATAGTAGTTGTATTCTGTAATGTCTCTGCAAACACTGGATTAGTGAATACTGAACAGTTGCTCCCAGAAGAAATGCAGGGTTAGTTTCCTGTGAGCCTTGGGTCACAATATTTTCATCAACTAATCAATACACAACCTTCTTTTATATGTGTTTCTGTTTAAAGATATCTTATTTAATATACTTACAACAAACAGGACTATAACTTATTCCTAAATGAAGCTTATCAAAATATGTATTTTCTCCAGAAGCCCATCAAAGCCTTCTTGTACTTTGGTACACTAGAAAACACTTCAACATTTGCTTGGAGGCCACTTTAAACAGTGAAATCACCAACAAAAAGCACAAAATTATGTAGAAATTTTGGCTCTAAATAGACCTTGAAAAAGAAACTCGTTTACAATGTGAGAGCTACAACAAGAAGGTAGAGCATGCCTTGTTAACCTTGGTTGGGAACACAGGTGCTAAGCGTCTCAAATTTTTTGTCACTCGATACACAATCTTGAGTGACCACAAAATCATCATGTTAATTTTGGGATTACAGACAAATTTTAGTGAGTAGGCAAATTTGCAAATATGGAATTAGCAACTAATGAGGGTCAACTTTTCTTCATGACTTCCACTCATTCTTCCCCGATTCTCTGTTTTTTGCTCTTCTTCCAGCCTCTTGTAAAATTAGTTGGTCTTTCCTAGATGTGAGCACCTCGCTCACACCTGTTAGTACAACATTTAACTTCGTGTATGATTAATCTCCTTTTTCTGAAGACATACAGTCATCACTTTGAAAGCATAGGTCAAAGATAAGGAATTTTGATATTCTTAACGTGTATTCACATATATTCACATAGGATGCATTCATTTAACATCTGTGAAGAAAGAGAAGGTAAGAGAGATGGGAAGAAGCTAGAATGGAAAATGAACAGTTCATTCTTCATAAGCTGATAATGCAAAACTCTCTCAGTAAATCTTTGTGTTTTACTGCTATATCACAATGTGCCCTCCAAGAATTCATTTTAATTCTCTATTTCATTTTTCCATCTTTGAAATAAGAAAAATAGTAATTTTTACTTATTTTTCAGAAATGTCTGAGGATATTCAAGAGGAAAATAAAATGCTTTTGGGCTTATCGGAAGGTCTTACTGAATTTGAAGCCAGTGATATTGTTAGTGTTACAATTATTTTTGCCAAGGGAACTTAAGAGGCTATATAAATAAAATCTTCTGAAGTTGTTCATTTTTCTCAAAGTGGAATAAAATACAATGAAAGTTTTTCATGTGTAAGCAGAAAGTCTTACAAAATGAGCCTTCTTGGGTTGGGGAGGAAAAGAAAAAATAACCCAAGCTTTTATATTATATCTTGGCACATAGGCAGCCCATCACTGACACCATACTGTGTATCCTTTTCTGAGCGCAGACACAAGTGGTTTGCTTTGGTTTGGTTCTCTGGACTGAGTGGGACTGTTCCCTTCTGAGAGTCCCTGCCTAAAATATAGAACTTCATGCAAGATTTAATATGCATATACAGAGTACCAAACTACTTCTGTCTCTTTATTCCCTGTTTCACTAGAAATAAAGAAGCTAGAATAAGATTAGGAGAAGTCCCTGCTGTTCAGCTATATCCTATTACGATCACAAAAAGAGAAAATGAACCAAAAAGTGGTTCAAAAAGGTGATAGCCGGTGGGGGGGGAGGGGCTGGGTGGCTCAGTCGTTAAGCGTCTGCCTTCGGCTCAGGTCATGATCCCAGGGTCCTGGGATCGAGTCCCACATCAGGCTCCCTGCTCGGCGGGAAGCCTGCGTCTCCCTCTCCCACTCCCCCTGCTTGTGTTCCTGCTCTCGCTATCTCTCTCTCTGTCAAATAAATAAATAAAAATCTTAAAAAAAAAAAAAAGGTGATAGCTGGGCACCTGGGTGGCTCAGTTGGTTAAGCCTTTGCCTTCCCCTCAGGTCATGATCCCAGGGCCCTGAGATTAAGCACCGCGTAGGGCTCCCTGCTCGGCGGGGAGTCTGCTTCTCCCTCTCCCTTTGCCCCTCATGCTAGCTCTCTCTCTCTCTCCCTCTCTCTGTCTCTCAAATAAATAAATAAAATCTTAAAAAAAAATGATAGGGGCGCCTGGATGGCTCAGTTGTTAAGTGTCTGCCTTAGGGTCAGGTCATGATCTCAGGGTCCTCGGGTCGAGCCCCACATCGGGCTCCCTGCTTGGGAAGCCTGCTTCTCCCTCTCCCACTCCCCCTGCTTGTGTTCCCTCTCTTGCTGTGTCTCTCTCTGTCATGCAAATAAATAAAATCTTAAGAAAAAAAAGGTGATAGCCAGTGGATAAATGGGTAAAAAAAGGCTTATCTCCATTTATTTAAGACTCACTTCCTGTACCATCCATAGGTATTTCTCTCAATTTTATGTAAGGGATTCATGCCATGATTATATAAAGGCACAATCAAATTGACTTTCCTTATTAAAATAGGTGATTGTTTTTATTTGCATATAAATATTTAAAAAAGAATACTTGAAGGAAAGTTGTCATATTATCTTGTATATATATCATACCTTTAGGGTTTACATAATTTATGTAAAGTAGATGAGACATTAAATGTTTGAAATTACTTCAACAATAGGGCTGATCTGCACTTTAGAATAAATATTATAATTATGATAAAGAACAGAAAACATTATCTTCCACATTCTCAAGCACACAAAGCAATTAAGTGTGGTACTTCTTTCAAAACAAGTTATTAAAATAAAGCAACCCTCCAGTCAACACAAACGAATAAACGTTCGGTTGTCACACCATTCTAGATACTTACAGATATTTAGTACTATGCTATATTTAGCCCAGTTTATTTTAAAATGCTGATTACCTAGTAATTATCAGATATGTGACTATTTTATTTCAAGTTACTATGTATATGTCATTTACTTATGTGGGGTTTTGTAGACTTAATACTGATTATGCCCAAATATGCACAAAGATCATTACTAAAAGTCAGCAAAAGTAATCATAATTTCCTCCTGACAATATTGCCTTGACTGTTTGAATAACACACAAGACTAATCTTGTTTCAAAACTTTTTCCTCAAATTTAGTGTTCCTATTATGTATTGCTGGATTTAAAACAAAAAAAACCCAAATGTAATATAAAAAATAATGACATTCATTTTGCTTAAGGATCTGCAATTTGAACAGGCTTCCATAGGAACAGCTCATTTTTGTTCCACTTGTCATCAGAGGCTCAGAGACTGAGGGTTGGAATCATTAGAGGCTCACCCACATGTCTGAAAGCTATTCATCAGCCAGGGTTACCACCAGAAAACCCACATGTCTTTATATGTAACACATGGCTTCTTCATATCATGGTGGCTGAGATCCAAGGGTGAGCATCACAAGAAAAACTATGTGGTACCTGCATTGTCTTTTATGACCTATCCTCAGAAGTCATAAAGTGTCACTTCTGCTGTCTACTTATTAGAAGCAAGTTATGAAGGCTGGCCCATATTCAAGGGGAGAGGGATTAGGCTTTGTATTATAATAGCATGCTAGAGGGCATACAAAGGAGTGTGGCCATGTTTGGAAAATATAATTTGCCACAGTTTCTTTAGCTTCACTAAGTACTGATCTACCCTAATTCTGCCTCTCCATCTTATGTTGTTGTGGCTGTTGGCCTTATTTTTGATCATTCAGTAGGTAGAAGGGAATTTATCTTGTTCCAATTACTTTAGGTGAGAAGAAAATATTTCTCTGGGAAATTGATGAGAAAACTATTTGTGGTCTATCAGCTAATAAAGCTAAACCTTATAAATGGTTATACTCACTTGGAGGAAACCATTATATATTTTTGGAAATCCCAATATTTCTTTCATTCATCTCTGATGTCTGAGTAACATATTATTTATTGTAAAAAAAAAAAAAAAGAAGGGACATAAAATTTAAATTCAGCAATAATAAAATAACACTCCCAGGATTGTTAAGTAAATAATTCATTGTTCTCTGTGAATCAGTCTTTAGTTTGCACTTTTTTAAAAGAGGTTTACTTAAGGGCCTTTTGAAGCTGATGATGAAATTACTTTGATGCTAAAATTATTTTCTAAGGAATATCTCAAACTAGCAATCTCTGTTGTTTCTTGTCACCTGTAGCTACGGCACAGGACTGCTCCCATATAAATGAGTGAGAGAAGGCATCATAAAAGATTTATTTCTGCTGCCCCATTTTTCCTGTTTATTTCTAACATTCTGCCCATTTACCATGAGCTTCCTCACATTTCAGAAACAGCTAATCATCTTTGAGAACAAATTGTGCTATTTACTTCTGTCCTCAGAGAAAACGAATGGTGTAGTGGGTGAGATGTCCAGAACAATAAGGAAAACTTGTGTTATGTATTCCCAACAGAAGAAATAGATCGTCCGTAAATAACTCCCAGCACAAGCATGGCAGGTCTCAGCACTGCACAGAGTTACACATATTTTTTTTTTCTTTATATAACTTTAAAGCCTTTCAAAAGACAAATCAACAGAATGCTGTCATGCAAGTCCATAGACTTACCACAAAGTTATGGAAACAGAGTATTCAAAACAATAAAAGTGTTTTAGTTATATTTCTATATAATTTAGTACACACACACTGATTTTCAACTTCAATGACAGAAAATACTTCAGAGGTAAGGAATACTAGGAATAGAAAAATAATGTTATTTTTGTATAAATCAAAGTGAATTAATTATAAAGTTTAATAATTATATGATTTCAGTCAGAAAGAAGAGCTGGATTCTAATATTTACTGAATCCATCCCACATGCCTGACTTATTTCATGGGACATTTACATATTTATAAAAACTTAACTGTTACAGATATTTTTATGTGATAGACATTTTTATTCTCATTACACAGATGAGAAAATTGAGATTGATAGAAGTTAAGCAGTTTCCCTCAACCCCCTAAAAAAGAAGTAAGGAAATTATTATTCTCAGCAAATGGCTTTAATTCATGACTCGTGCAGTTAAGAGGTCAAGTGACATCTGTTGGTACAAGACCACCCTGACATCTGACACCAATTGCAAGTTTCAAGGTCCTCCAAACCATTTTTATGTTCAATATTTTGCTAGAAAGACTCACGGAACTCAGGAAAGGTATTTTACTCATTGTTAAGTCTTATTGTAGTGAAAGGATACAGGTTAAAATCAGTGAAGAGTCCATAGGGCAGGGTCCAGGAGACATCAAGGCATAGAACTTCCAGTTGTCCTTTCCTAGTGGGAGTGCAGACAGCACCTATTTCTTCCTGCAATGTTGTGTGGAAATATGCATGGAGTATTGCCAACCAAGAAAACTCATCTGAGCTATGGTGAGCAGAACTTTTATTGGCGCTTAGTCGTATAGACATAATTGATCACCAACATGACTGACCTTAGTCTCCAACCCTTGCAGATGTTGAGCTGATACTGAGTGGTCCAAGGTCCCCCACCACATTGTTAGCAGAGATTACTAGACATGGCCAAAGGCCACCAGGTGAACAAAGACACTATTATCAGACAGGACATTACAAGGACTTTGAAATTACCTTCTAGAAGCAAAGCACAAAGGCTAAACCTCTCTTTGGTCAAAGTTATCCCTTTGCTTTAATTATCCTAAAGCTAAGTAATGAGTGGAGACATACTCAGTGATATATATCTTACTGATTAAGCAACAACAACAACAAAGCTTGATAAAATTTCTAAATGGAATAGTTCAGTTGTATTTTCATTTTGAATTATAAAATGATCTATTGCACAATACCTCTTCTCAATTTACCAAAGATTATTTCTTAAACTCAATTTTCTCCTAAATTATATAGCAGGGGAAGAGAATTGTCTAAATCCCACTGTGAAACTATCTGATACAGTTCCTAACTTTCCCAAAACTTTAGTTGAAAATTGAGTTTATATATTTTAGTTGAATTTATTATTATGGGAGAACAACTCCTAGTAGAACTAATAAATATAAAAAATTCTCTGTGACACTCTACAATGATGTTTTCAGATCCATTTTTAGTTACAAGATCAAATTTAGAATATAGTCCTGCCTGACTCGCTTGTTTTATATTACAAAAATAACATGTCAGCAAAAATGTCATTCTTCATCATAATACACTGATCTATTATTGTGAATGCGTGTTCATGTTTCAAATAAAGTGAACACTTGGGTGTAATGTCTCTAATTATATAGAACATGTTTTGGTTAAAGAAATATAGATTTCAAAGAAAAAGATCAGGGGCACCTGGGTGGCTCAGTCGTTAAGCGTCTGCCTTCGGCTCGGGTCGTGATCCCGGAGTCCTGGGATCGAGCCCCACATCGGGCTCCTTGCTCAGCGGGAAGCCTGCTTCTCCCCCTCCCACTCCCCCTGCTTGTGTTCCCTCTCTCGCTGTCTCTCTCTCTGTCAAAAAATAAATAAAAAAAAATCTTAAAAAAAAAAAAAAAGAGAAAGATCAAGTTTTCATAGGTAAACAGTGCTTGAAAATTTCTACTCTGAAGTGCTTTGGTAGAGAATTAAGGCACAATGGCATTAAAGTTGCGCTTTTATTTATTTTTTAGATGTTATCTCATTAAGTTAAATCATTATTATTAAATTCAATGTTCAATGGGCGCCTGGGTGGCTCAGTTGTTAAGTGTATGCCTTCCGCTCGGGTCTTGATCCCAGGGTCCTGGGATCAAGCCCCACATTGGGCTCCCTGCTCCACGGGAAGCCTGCTTCTCTCTTTTCCACTCCCCT
This sequence comes from Neomonachus schauinslandi, assembly GCF_002201575.2. Classification (NCBI taxonomy): domain Eukaryota; kingdom Metazoa; phylum Chordata; class Mammalia; order Carnivora; family Phocidae; genus Neomonachus; species Neomonachus schauinslandi. The sequence continues at coordinate 97,793,001 of NC_058403.1, read as the reverse complement.
TGTTTGTGTTCCCTCTCTCGCTGTGTCTCTCTCTGTCAAATAAATAAAATCTTTAAAAAATAAATAAATAAATAAATTTAATGTTCAATAAGAAATATTAAATGAAGCTGTAGAACTATGGCTGCACACATATACGTCTATGCATGTTCATAAGATTATTATTTCTGACATAAGATTTCTTTTCTTATGGCAGAGTTATTAGTTTTAAAACTCAAAACTAGTTTCTTTCATACCTATCTCCTTTCTGGTTACTCAGCAATAAAATTTTGTTGTATTCCTATTTATTTGAATTGTGAAGAAAGCAATTATTTGGGACAATGGAAGTGCTAGGGAGATTTCTGGACTGAATGGAGATATACCTGGCTGTTGCCAATGTCAGATTCCATCAAGTTATTCAGCATCATACTGTTTACAAGGATAATGGATCTTGATTCATTTTGACAAAATGTCTGGTCTGAATCTAATCTGCAATGTGTGTCATGTTGCCTCTCAAATTTAATGGAACACCTTGTTTCCTTGGGAGTGGTACAGTCTGCTTCATGAGCCTTTCCAGATATTTTATATTGTTCATTGTTAAATGATGAGCAGAATTTACATTCCTACATGAGAATTTACAGGAGGGACTGTTATTTGGAGAAGAAGAATGAGAGGAAGATTTGGTCCTAATATCTCAAATTCTTCAAGCTTTGTATTAATTATAATTTTTAATTCCCAATATAATTAGTCACATTTTAATCATACAAGAAGAAAACCATGATAGTAGGTTAAGCAGATATTTTAGATCTCTGTAGGTTCTTTATGACTTAAGAATGCAGGATTACATAATTCAGACTTTAATTATAATATAATTAAGTTGGTCCATCCAAAATTGTTGGTATTCAACTATTTTTGACCCACAAAACCTATAAATCCCATATGTTTTCACCTAATAAAACCATGGGTAGATACTTATCTACACAGCTCTTTTTTTCAGACATGTTTTTACCCAAAACTGTGTCCAGTTGTTAGGTTGTTAATAAATGCTTTTCAACAATAAGGCCAGAACCGAGGTTAAGGTATTTCTTAGGAAAACTCACAACAAAATTGGTTGGTGTGTAGTAACTTCTAACATTATATTTTCTCTTTAAACCATACATGTCATAACTTTGTTATCAGTCATTGACAATAACAAAAATATGTCTGGACAAACAAAGAAAAAAAAATCTTAAAGATATTTTTCTTAACTGAGGAGATTCATTTCTTTAAAATCTGAATATCAAGACTCCAACTGCACACTGTGATTTAGGACATGTCATCATTCCATCTTCATCTTCAATAATATCAGCGTTGCATCACAGTATGCAAGTTCCCCATTTTGGAAATCCAAAATGCTAAAAAATAAAACCTGTAACTGATAGAAATGAAAAGAAGGCAATTATTTATTTCAGGTCTTGATTACAAGCTTTTTATCATCCGCAAAGAGAAATTTAGGTAAGTATATATATAAATAAACAATCAAATGCTAGGATACCCTATTGGATACAAATTATAAAAATTATAAGGGCACATATCAACATTATAATAACTATAGGGGTAATTGAGTTAAGACTGGAAAATTACATTAAATTATACAAAAAATAAATATTGAAAATGAGGTTTATGAAAAAAAGAGGAAGTAACACTCATATGCTGACTAAGTTCACAAGTTCAGGGTTATTTAATCAGGTATTAAAGTCAATGGGAACAGAGAAAAGAGGCCTCAGTAACCAACTCCCTTGGCCTCAATATTTTGTCTAGAAAATAACCTACCTTATCTCCTATTTGGATATTTCAAATGATATCATTAAAACTCTAAGTTGATTTTTACAATGGCAATGTTCATAGAATTCAAATCATTTGTTAAACTTTATTTATTTATTTGTATTTAATTATTTGTTTTTTATTATTATGTTCAGTTAGCCAACATATAGTACCTCATTAGTTTTGATGTAGTGTTCAATGATCCATTAGTTGCGTATAACACCCAATGCTCATTGCAACATGTGCCCTTCTTAATACCCATATTTTAAATAATTATAATGTAAAGAGTATTTGTCATATTTATTTAAAATAATTTCGTATTCATCAAAATCACTTTATATTTGTATTTTCTAAGAAATATAGTAATAGTTCTCAGATGATCTTTTTAAGTCACAAACCAAAGCTAAAAACCATTATCTAAAGAGGTGATGAATATAACACCTCCAGAAAATTTAAGCTTAAAAAAGATACAAAACTATCAATTATAGTGGAATATTTGCCAATATTATCTTTGGATTAGCATTGCATTATTCCACATATTTCATGGCTTCAGAGTGACTATTATATTTTTGTTACCTGCTGACAATAGTATTATACTTTATCTTATTATGTTGGTAGTATTTTTATTTACTAAATCTCAGGATTGCTTAAAAAGATAAAGTCAATTACAGTTCATCAGTCCCTGCCTCAAAGAACTTGAAGTTGATGTCTGAACCTATATTCCTCTTCCTTTACACTATTTTCAGGATGACCTTTGTCTTATCCATAAGGCATTTTGTGATGTTTAATAAACATAACATTCTCCTTTAGACATCTGCGTTTCCCTTGGTTGTACAGTATCTTGGGGATACTGTAGAAATTTAAGATAGAAATGTGTTACATTCTACTTATTTACTATACAAAACTCTCAAACCAGGATCTTTAGCTTTGATGCATGGCTTCTGAAAGCACTTGAGCAGCACTTGGACAATATACCAAAGTTGGGACTGATTGACTGGGGCTGCTATTCAAAGACAGTAAAGCCCAACAAAGATATTAACATATGAAAACAACACCTAAATCTACTCTTTTTCTTTTCTTAATATAGTGCCACATAACTAATGGAATATCGATTTTTATAGCATTGAGAAGGGGGACTAATTGGGCAGTGTTGTAAATGGTAATTGGTAAGGGATTTGGACTACTTAAAATTAATTACTATTTTGTGAACAAAGATTTAGAAGCAATAGGGGCTAACTCAATGATGCCAGAATATATAAAGAAGTAAACATTTCCAGATTCAGTTGACTATACTTGTTTTTATTGCCAGAGTAGTACTTTCATAATCATGTGTAGACATAGGGATAATAAATCCTCTAACTAATATAATCATATAAGAATGAACTGTGGGGCACCTGGGTGGCTCAGTCGTTAAGCGTCTGCCTTCGGCTCAGGTCATGATCCCAGTGTCCTGGGATCCAGTTCCGCATCAGGCTCCCTGCTCAGCGGGAAGCCTGCTTCTCTCTCTCCCTCTCCCACTCCCCTTGCTTGTGTTCCCTCTCTCACTGTGTCTCTCTCTGTCAAATTAATAAATAAAATCTTAAAAAAAAAAAGAATGAGGGGCGCCTGGGTGGCTCAGTTGGTTAAGCAACTGCCTTCAGCTCAGGTCATGATTCTGGAGTCCCAGGATCGAGTCCCGCATCGGGCTCCCTGCTCGGCAGGGAGTCTGCTTCTCCCTCTGACCCTCCCCCCTCTCATGTACTCGCTCTCTCTCATTCTCTCTCTCTCAAATAAATAAATAAAATCTTTAAAAAAAAAAAAAAAAAAAAGAATGAACTGTGAACTCAGCTTCTGGTACGGCCAAATAAGTTTCTATTATATCAAATCTCAGATAATAGCTATAAACTCTGATTTTAAAAAAATTAATTACTTGAAGGCCCTGAAAAATAAACAGAAAGAGGTATTTTCTATTGGTAATACAACTTTGGAAGAATGAAATAACATGGGGTCAGTTATCCATATTGAAAAAAAAGTCACACTGGTATTGCCTAGAATAGCTAAAAAATGAGGGAAGAATCCAAGAAAGGGAAACAGAAAGATAGAATCTCAAGCTCTCTGTATAAACTCTGTTCACATCTCTGGATTACAAATAGAATAAACATATCTGGACAACTCAAAGAAGCCTAGATAAGCATAGAAAAATGAACAACAATTTGAGCTTGCTGCCCAAATACAGTGTTTGCAGTTTGAATGCAGTTTGTGGTTAACCACTTATTAAAACAAACAACACATCAAGATACTTCAAAGTAATATAATAGAATCCAGAGTTACCATAATATCACATTTTCCATGTCCAGGATGGAATTAAAAAAAAAAATTCTCAACATATGAAGAGCCAGGAAAATGTGACTGTTATTAAGAGAAAAAACACTGAAGGGGCGCCTGGGAGGCTCAGTCTTTAAGTGTCTGCCTTCGGCTCAGGTCATGGTCCCAGGGACCTGGGATGGAGCCCCACATTGGGCTCCCTGCTCTGCGGGAAGCCGGCTTCTCCCTCTCCCATTCTCCCTGCTTGTGTTACCTCTCTCAGTGTGTCTTTCTCTGTCAAATAAATAAATAAAATCTGTAAAAAAAAAAAAGAGAGAAAAAACACTCAACACAGACGAACCCCAAGAGAACATAGACTTAGCAGATGAGGATTTTAAAGCTTATATTATAACTACTCAAAAGTGAAAGAAAAACATGGTCACAATGAATGTAGAGATTGAAAATTTTAGCAGAGAAATGGAAAATACAAAAACAACCAAATGGATATTTTAGAACAGCAAATTACAATATCTGAAATAAAAAATACTCTGTATGGGCTAAAAAGTATAACAAAGATGGCAAGAAAAAAATAAACATCAAAAGATTATTTATAGCAATTATGCAGTCTGAAGTAGGGTGAACAAAAAGATTTAAAATTATTTTAAGAGAATTAAACTCAGACAAGAAAGTGAGTGAAATGTTCCTATTTGATACCAAACATTAAAATATAGTGCTATTTCCTGGGTGGTATATGTAAGTGATGAATCACTAAATTCTACACCTGAAACTAATATTACATTGTATATTAACTAACTGGAATTTAAATAAAAACTTGAAACTATAAACAAAGCAAAATCAAACAAAGCCTACATATACAATTAAATATATACATATATAGTGCTATTTCATTAAAAAATAAACAATAAGCAATATTTATTTTCTATGACCCGTTTCTTAAATTATTCAGCAAAACCAGTTACTTTATCAATCCTTGTATATTTAAATGTGGTAAAAATTGTAGGAAAATTGTTATAAAAATTGTTGTAGGAAAAATTGTTCAAATACACCAAAAAGTTGCACTCTTTTTATATGAAAATTGAAATAGTTTTGGCTGAAGGAAGTCCAGGAAAATACATGGCAAATACTTCCAAGTGCCAAGTACTATTTTCAGATGTACGGAAAAAGTAATGAAGACTAAATTTAATATGAAATTGGAATTTAATTAAATACTTATTATTTGATCTTGCATTGCTCTTTTATTTTCTTGTAGCCAATTCTTTTCCATTTCTTTGTTTTTAACTGTTTATTTTGATTGATACAATATTATTTTATATTATCATCTAATATAATATTATGATCTAATTGATAGTCTACATGTAATTTAGAAGGAGATTTTAGGGGAAGCTTTGGTATTCTCTGAATCTCCTTCCCTTCCATCCCTATGAAGGAAAGATAAGGTCTATTTTTATTTTCAGCTCTAGCCTTGGAAAGATGTTCTAATGTAACACTCTGAGAAAATGATTTATATCTTGGAGTTTCTGATTTATGCTTATGAAATCTAAAGGATTGGGAACTGTGGCCATCCAATGGTCGAATGATAAAGAGATGTTGTTGAATTGGCAACCACCAATGTTTTTTTTTGTGGGGAGTGGGGAGAAAAGGGAAAAAAGGATGTAAGTGTTGCTTTTTTTTTTTTTCCCTTGTTCGTCACGTGTAGAGTACTCAAGACAGAGCTGGCAGGAAGTTCTTTTGGATCCCGACCAAGCCGACTGCCCAGAGGTCAAGGAACTCAGTAAAAAGAAGCTGGATGCCAGAGGAGGCAATTTTAAGTGACCAGATGGAGAAATTGTGTCTTTCCACATTAAAAACAAAACTGCAGGTGAGAAATGACTGGTGGCGGGATGTCTTCAACGAACAGATAGCCACAGACATGAGAGAAAAGATTTAGCTTGAAACATTAGCCAAGCTCAAGAAGCCCAAAAATCAGCTTATGATGGTATCAGTCGTTAAATACACTTTCTACTCCCTTACGGTTACACCGCCTTGCTACTCCAAACTTAATGCAGACAAAAGCAGCATATTAAGTGAGGGAGTGGGAGTAAAAACTCTTAATTTTACTGATTACACTTTCAAAAAAAAATGTTATTGGATCAAAATTATGAGTACGTGGTAAAAAAAAAAAAAAAATCCCCATAAGTACTCCAGTTATATGCTCTCTCAGTATTTTCAAATCCTCTGTACGAAATGGTTCACTGGCTATTCTCTGTCAAAGACCAGTGAACCAGATTACCTATTCTGAGGCAACTGTCTTCTGAGTATATGGATCACAGGCTCTGCAATTGTCTATGTACCACTGGCAAGCCTTCTCCTTTGTAGGATCTTAGCTTTTGCTGTTGATTACCGCAAATCCCATTAACCCTCCATGCTTTTCTGCTTAGATCACGCTCTCATTTTACAAGCACTTTAAATTTTCATTCCAATACATTAGAATTGCTGCACTACAATGCCCGTTTAAAAAGATTTTTGTGCTTTACACAGTCAGTTTTCTTGACTTTTCTACCTTTTGCTTAACACTACGCCAATGTAGCATTCAGCCATATAAGAATTTTTCTGAGGTGATCTCTTTTCATCAAGCACATTGTATGTCTTTTGTACCCTGCTTCAAAAATTGACCTAGGATGACCTTGGCCTTATCTTATTAAATTGCTACATCAAAATTTCACCTATACTATTCAAATCGTAAGACTTTAAGTATTGCTCTATTGAGTACCCCCTATGATACAGTAAAGGTTGAACAGATAGTGTGTCATATTTGTAACCTGATGTCCAGTATTCAGATCTGTATATTTTTCAAAGCATGGTATAAGTCACTTGAGGGAATCCATTATAAGTACATTGAATATACTGACCTTGATACTAATTGTGATCAAGGTTCATTAACATGTAAACTGGATAAATATGTTGCGATTGGGAGTTGAGGACTAACTAAAAAATATCAACACTAAATGTATGGAAGTAAAACCATGATCAGCAATACTAAATGTACAGCTCAATCAATTTTGCCTGGATTTCTGACGGCCTACCTATTATATTTTCTAGAACTTATTTAATTCATTTTCCACTTTCCAACACTCTGACCTTTGTTCTATTCAGAGAACAGCCATCTTACTACATTGATGAAATCAGGGAATTCATGTAAGTTCTCTCAAGTTTTTTCCTTTCTACTTCAAAATTTCTTTTCATTCTTCTTCTCACAAGAAGGATTTTTCCCTCACTTTTTCAGGAAGTGTGAATTCCATTTCTTCTGATTTTATTAATAATTTCCTTTCCCTTTTGCATGCTTTTCTATTTATCCACCAAATCCTTTCCAACTTACAATTTTTTTTTTAAAGTTTTGCCATCGTAATTGAGTCATTGAGGTTTGTTGGCTGAAATTACTCATTATCCATTTACTTCTAAACCTTTGCTTCTTGGTATCTGTCTCCACCACTTTATTAAATGGTGCCCAGTGATTTTTATTCTCAGCCCACTTATTTTTGACTACCAGGAGCCATTGACACTGCTGGTCATTTCCTTAGAGTCTAGATCAGCAAATAGTAATTGTCTGCCGGTTGTGTTCCTAGAACTGATTTATCCATATGACCATTGGTTTTTGTTTGTTTGTTTGTTGGGTTTTTTGTTTTGTTTTTGTTAGTTTGTTTTCTGTCATACCTCCTCAGGTTGCTGTGGTAATTTAGGGTTTCAGGGCAATTGAGTATCAAATGAAACCTTAACCACTCATGTTTAATTTCTTAGGGAGCAGGCTTCATCTTGTGCCTTCAAGATTGATATTTATAAGAATACTCCTGATGATACTTTCATGGCAAGGGATTCACTTCTTCTGGTGGGCATCTCTAATTCACATATCAGCTTTTCAATGAGGACAGCTTAAGAGAGGAAAGATTTCTATTATACTTTTGCTAATATTTCTGAATCCCTAAGAATATAGGAAACATTTTGATGCTGTTTTCCAACATATTGATTTACATACTTTTAATTTGACTACTACCTCTGGCCTAAGCCCCGACTCTTTGAAGTTTTATTTTTTTTCTAAAAATGCCTCAAAAATATCTTTAAACTAATTCAATCGCCTGCTTCTTAAAGGGATAATGCATTAAAAAAAATCTGTTTATCATGGAATTTACATAAAATCGCGTAACTTAATGTAAACCTAACAAGATTTCTAAAGGTTTTTTATAGTATTCTTCACATAGGTCAATTAGATGATGTTAGCATATATTACCTAAAGGTTTAATTGATATTTAAAAAGTCAGACCCCTTCTTCCTTTTTATGGTATAAAGATCTATAAGACAGCATGCCCAAGGATAGGATTTTGCAAGTACTATTTATTGATTGTGTAAATTTAATAAGCTCCAGATCCATTTTAAGTATCTATGATAATTTTCGAATCTCACAACTATGAGCCACCAAGAGCACTTGCTCTCAAAAGAGTATTTGTGTAAAGTCTTTTTCTATACCTACCTCCTTTCCCTTTGCAGGTTGAAATAAATGGGTTATTCAGACCTACAGCAGACACAGTATTTATCTAAATGTGTGCTGACTATGCAGGTGTCATTTGGAATTTTTGAAATGCTGATGTTAAAACAGGAAACCTACATAATCAATTTAAAAATCATCCTTCATTATTCCAAGTTTAAATTAAGAAAATAATGCCTAAAGGAAATTCAGACTAAAATCTGCTTCTTGGGCATACTGTTTCCACGGGGAATTTATATTCTATCAATTTCTTTAGGGCATCATTGTCTTAATTTAAATTTGAAGAGATGAAGGATGAGTTCTTAAAATTACACTGTGTATTTGCAGAACTGGGCATTTATTATTTTTTCCTCATGGAATAGAAGTAAAACTTCTCAAACACTGATCTGATTATATTTTTGTAATTTTTTTTTTTAAAGATTTTATTTATTTATTTGAGACAGAGAGCATGAGAGGGAGGAGGGTCAGAGGGAGAAGCAGACTCCCTGCCAAGCAGGGAGCCCGATGCGGGACTCGATCCTGGGACTCCAGGATCATGACCTGAGCCGAAGGCAGTCGCCCAACCAACTGAGCCACCCAGGCGCCCTGTAATTTTTTTTTACTCAAAGTTAAGGTGAAGAAACCCAACAAAGCAAATAAATGACATTCTTTTGATCCATTTTAATGTCATTTTTACCCACTTTTGAGGCCTCTTCAGTAAGTTTATTAGTAGACACATACTACCTATTGTGACATGAGATAATGAACGCCGGCGAAATTGGTCAATTCGGAAGTCTCTGAGACCCAGAACTTCACATTTTCTATGAGGAGCATATGTTATTGGGAACAAGAATCGTCTCTGTAGTTAGGCATAATGTAATGTCTAGAAAGGATAGTGCCATAAAATGGGTGGAATTCCAGACAATATGCATAAGGGATGGCTAGCAAGACATGACAAAATACTTAGAAGAGAGGCTAATGGGATCCCAGCAACAGGAAGTCTAGAAGTGAGCAAGAAGCAGGCTCAGTTGTCAGGCAGCAAGAGAGAAGGGATACCACAGGGTCTGAGCTCAGACACTTGGTTCTAAACCTGTAGGACACAAGCTAGAGATGAGAGAATGATCCTCAATGACAGGAGTACAGGGCAGAATGTGTAAATAAATGTAGGTAAATAAAGAAGAATTGAAGTAGCAAGCTGAAATGCAGAGCAAAATAATTATGTTTCTTAGAACAAGCAAAAGTTCAGTTAGAACAGGAACTTGACAAAGAGAGCAACAAGTTTAACTTAAATAGTCATTTGAATATTAATTTTTTTTTTCTTCCTGGGGCGCCTGGGTGGCTCATTTGGTTAAACGTCTGCCTTCGGCTCAGGTCATTATTCCGGGGTCCTGGGATTGAGTCCAGCATTGGGCTCCCTGCTCAGTGGGGAACCTGCTTCTCCCTCTGCTCCTCCCCCCTGCTTGGGCTCTCTCTCTCTCTCTTAAATAAATAAATAAAATCTTTTAAAAATAAATAATAAATATTTTTTTTCCTAAAGATACTATTGTACCCAGATACTTGACATAGATAAACTACTAGTTAGCTATCAAACATGTATTGACTTGTTAATTTTAGCCATTCTGACTGGTGTGAGGTGGTATCTCATTGAGGTTTTGGGGGAAATCGGAGAGGGACACGAACCATGAGAGACTATGGACTCTGAGAAACAAACCAAGGTTTCTAGAGGGGAGGGGGTGAGGGGATGGGTTAGCCTGGGGATGGGTATTAAAGAGGGCACATATTGAATGGAGCACTAGGTGTTATACGCAAACAATGCATCATGGATCACTACATCAAAAACTAATGATGTAATGTATGGTGATTAACATAACATAATAAAATAAAATAAAATAAAATAAAGCAATAAGTTCCAAAAAAAAAAAATATATGTATTGACAATGAAAGGTAAAGGTAAAGGTAAAGGGATAAAGATCTGTATAAGCTATTTTAGTGAAAATGTTAACATTTTAAACAGCACAACTTGATATAAAATATATATGATGAAAAAATAAATTATTCTTATTCTCTTAGTAAAGGTATTTCAATTTTTAACAAATTTTACAACTATTTTTGACATAAAACAAATTGCTCATATTAAAGGGTGCAATATGATACATTTTAATAAATGTCTACCTCCATGAAACCACCAAAATGAGGATAATGCATATATCCATCATGACCCCAAAGTTTCTAAATTTCTTTTTTTTAACCCTCCTTCCTGCCACCCCCTGCACACTCATCCAGTCTTCAAGCAAACAATGATTTCTTTTCTGTTACTAAAGATTTGTTTTCATCTTCTAGAATTTTATATATAGAATTTTATATATATAAAATATAAATTTTATATAATTTTATATATAGACTGTATAGAGTATGTCTTCTTTTTTGATTTTTTTGACTCTACATAATTATTTTGAGATTCATCCATGTTGGTTCTATGTCAGTAATATATTCCTTTCAATTGCTGAGTAATGTGGATAAGACCAAAAAATGTTTTATCCGTTCACCTGTTACTGGACATTTAGGCTGTTTCCGGTTTTCATGTGGACATATGCTGTGACATATGAGAGAAATACTGGGTCATATGGTATGTGTATGTATAATATTTCATGAAACTGCCAAATTATTTTCCAAAGTAGTTGTGTCATTTTACTTCCCCATAAGCAATGTAAGAAAATTCCAGTTGTTATACATCATATCAATACTTGGAAAAATGAATATACTAGACATTCTTTTTTTGTCTCATGGTGTCTCATAGTAATTTTAATTTGCATTTCCTTAATGAGTGATAACCTTGAAAATATTTGCCTGTGCCTATTCTCCATTTGTATCTTTTTAGATAAAGTAGTTCAACTTTTTGCCCATTTCTTAAGTGGTCACTTTCAGGTGACTGATTTATTCTTAAATGAGCTTTAGCAGCTTTGTCTTTCAAAGAATATGTTTGTTGAGTTGAAGGTGAATTTATTGACATGAAGTTATTTATATTATTCCCTTATTATCGTTTTCCTGTCTGTGGAATCTGAAATGATTTCACCTCTGTCATCCCAAGTATTAGTAGCATGTGTGTTCCCTTTTCTTTCTTGATCATTCTGGACAGTTTTCCAATTTTGTCTTTTCTAAAAACCTGTATTTTTGTATAATTTATTTTATTTATTGCTTTTCTTTTACCTATTTCAATTACTTCTGCTTTTATTTTTATTGGTCCCTTTATTCTGCTTATTTTGAATATAAGTTGATTTTCTTTTTGTGCTTTTCTTTAAATCAAAACTAGATCATTGATCTCTGGGCTTTTTTCTTCTACTTATTTATTTGAGAGAGAGTGTGCATGAGAAGAGGGGAGGAGGGGAAGGAGAGGGACAAGCAGACTCCCCACTGAGCAGGGAGCTCAATGCCATCATGACCCCGGGATCATGACTTGAGCAGAAGGCAGACATTTAACCGACTGAGTCACCCAGGTACCCAGCTTTCCTCTTTTCTAATACAGGTCTCTGTGTGGCATTCACTATTTAAATTCCTCCCCACACATTTTGAAATAGTATGTTTTAATTTTCATTAAGTTCATAATGTGTTCTAATTTCCCATTTTATTTCTTCTTTAACCCATGGGTTATTTGGTAGTGTATAATTTGGTTTGCAAATATTTTAATATGTTATGGATGTCCTTCTGTTACTGATTTCAATTTAATTCCTGGTGATTTGAGAATGTACTTTGTTTGATTTTAATCTTTTTAGATGTGCTAATGCTTTTTTACATCACAGAATATATTCCATCTTGGTAAATGTATCATGAGAGCTTTGTGCAGTGGCAGTATCGTAACCAATGAGGTTTATCTGAGGCGCGATTATTGCTAATTGTAAATATATCATGAGAACTTTGACAAATGTATAATTTTTTTATTGACTTTTTTAACTTCATTTTTTAGAGTAATTTTAGAGCATTAGGTTTTTAGAACGTTTTTTAGAGTTGTTAGAGTCACAGAAAAATTAAGAAAATACAGAGATTTTTCCATGCACTCCCTGCCCACACATATGCACTGCTTCCCCTATTATCCATATTCTCCACCACAGGGGTACATGTGTTACAACTGATGAACTTACATTAACACATCATAATCACCCAAATCCATAGCTTACATCACAGTCCAGTCTTGGTATTGTATGTTCTATAGGTTTTGACAAATGTATAATGACACATATCCATCATTATCAGATCATACAGAACATATTCACTGCCCTCCAAATCCTCTGTGTTCTGCCTATTATTTCCCCCTCCATTCCCCAACCCCAGGCAACCACTGATTTTTTTACTGTCTCCATAGTTTTGTCTTTAACATGATGTCATAGAGTTGAAATCATGTAGTATGAAGCCTTTTCAAATTGGCTTCTTTCAATTAGTAATATGCCTTTAAGGTTCCTCCATGTCTTTCATGGCTTGATAGTTCATTTCTTTTTAATACCAGTTAATATTCTATTGTCTGGATGTACCAGTTTACCCATCCGCCTACTGGAGTACATCTTGGTTGTTTACAAGTTTTGGCAATTATGAATAAAGCTGTTATAAACATCTGTGTGCAGCTTTTGTGGAGACATAAGTCTTTAACACTTTTGGCTAAATACTAAGGAGTGCAATTACTGGATCATATGGCAAGAGTGTGTTTAGTTTTGTAAAAATCTGTCAAACTGTCTTCCAAAGTGACTGTACCACTTTGCATTTCCACCAACAATAAATGAGAGCTCCTAGGGGCGCCTGGGTGACTCAGTCATTAAGGATCTGCCTTCAGTTCGCTTGGGTCCTGGGATCGAGCCCCTCATCGGGCTCCCTGCTCAGCGGGAAACCTGCTTCTCCCTCTCCCACTCCCCCTGCTTGTGTTCTCTCTTGCTGTGTCTCTCTCTGTCAAATAAATAAATAAAATCTTTTTAATAAATAAATAAATAAATAAATAAATAAATGTGAGCTCCTATTGCTCCACATCCTCACTAGGATTTGGTGTTGTCAGTGTTTTGTATTTTAATCACCTAATAGCTGTGTAAATAGTATCTCATTGTTGTTTTAATTTGCATTTCCCCCATAATATATAACGTGGAGCATCTTTCTATATGCTTATTTTTCATCTGTATATCTTCTTTGGTGAGGAATTTTTTAAGGACTTTAGCCTATTCTTAAAGCATATTTGTTTTCTTATTCTTTTTTTTTTTTTTTTTTTTTTAAAAAGTTTTTTTTTTTTTTTTTGAGAGAGAGAGACTGAGAGAGAGAGCACATGAGAGGGGGGAGGGTCGGGAGGGCCAGAGGGAGAAGCAGACTCCCTGCCAAGCAGGGAGCCCGATGCGGGACTCGATCCAGGGACTCCAGGATCATGCCTGAGCCGAAGGCAGTCGCTTAACCAACTGAGCCACCCAGGCGCCCTGTTTTCTTATTCTTGAGCTTTGAGAGTTCTTTGTATATTTTAGATAATCCCTTTATCAGACGTGTTTTTTACAAATCTTTACTTCCAGCCTTTGGCTTGTCTTTTTATTCTCTTGACATTGTCTTTTGTACAGCAAAAGTTTTAATTTGAATAATGTCCAGTTTATCAATTATTTCTTTCATTGACTCTGCTTCTCGTGTCATACCTAAAGAGTCATCTCCATATCCAAGGTCATCTAGATTTTCTCCTATTAGTTATCTTCTAGGAGTTTTATAGTTCTGCATTTTACATTTAGGTCTATGATCCATTTTGATTTAATTTTGTTAATTTCTGTGTCTAGATTCTTTTTATTTTTTTGCCAATGGATGCCTAGTTGTTCCAGCACCATTTGTTGAAAAGACTATCTTGGCTCCATTTTATTACTTTTGCTTTTTTTGGCCAAAGATCAGTTGACTATATTTCTGTGGTGTATTTCTGGGTGCCCTAGTCTATTCCATTCATTTATTTGTCTATTCTTTTACCAAAATGTCTTGATGACTGCAACTTTTTGGAAAGTCTTGAAGTTGGTTAGTGTCAGTTTTCCAACTTTTGTTTTTCTACTTCAATATTGTGTTTTATTGTCTGTGGGATCTGTAGAGATGTTCCGTCTTTTGTTTCTGATATTACTAACTTGTATTCTCTCCTTTGTTTTCTTAGTTAGCCTGGCTAGAAGCTTATTGATATTATTTTTCTTTTCAAAGAACCACCTTTTGGTGTCATTGATTTTTCTGTATTGATTTTGTGTTTTCAGTTCTATTGATTTGTGCTCTAATTCTTATTTCTTTTCTCCTGCTTACTTTGTATTTAGGTTGTTCTTTTTCTAGTTTCCTAAGGTAGAAATGGATGATTGATTTTAGATTTTCCTTCCTTTCTAATATATGCATTTGATGCTATAAATTTCTAAGCACTGCTTTTGTTGCATCCAACAAATTCTGACAAATTGTGTTTTCTTTTTCATTAGTTCAAGATATTTTTAAATTTCTCTTGAGATTTCATCTTTGACTCATGTATTATTCAGATGTGTGTTGGTTTAATCTCAATGTATTTTGGTATTATCCAGTTATTTTTCTGTTATTGATTTCTAATTTAATTGCACTGTGATATGAGAACAGACATAGTGTGATTTCTATTCTTTTAAATTTGTTAAGGTGTGTTCTATGGATCAGAATATGTTCTATCTTGGTAAATGTTCCTTGTGAGCTTGAGAAAAATATGTATTCTGCTGTTTTGCATGAAGTAATCTACAGGTACCAAGTACATCAAGTTGATTGATGGTGTCTTTGAGTTCAAATATTTTCTTACTGATTTTCTTCCTGCTAGATCTCTCCATTTCTAATACAGGAGTGTTGAAATCTCCAACTATGATAATGGATTCATCTTTTTCTCCTTGATGTTCTATCTGTTTTGACTCACATAATCTGATACTCTGTTGTCAGGTGCATAGATTAAAGATTGTTATATCTTCTTAGAGAACTGTTGTCATTATATAATTGTTATCTTTGTCCCTGATAATTTTCCTTGCTTTGAAGTCTGCTCTGTTTGATATTAATATAGTTTTTCCTGCTTTCTTTGATTAGTGTTAGAATGTTATATTTTTCTCCCTCTATCTACACTTAATCTATATATGTATTTGTATTTAAAATGACAACATATAGTTGGGTCCTGTTTTTTATTGAAATAGTTGGATTAATGTCTACCATGGTTGTTACTGTTTTCAATTTGTTATCCTTCTTCTTTGTTCCTATTTTTGTCTTCTACTCTTTTCTGTCTTTTGTTGAGCATTTTATATGATTCAATTTTCCCTTCTTTCTTAGATTTACTTTTTTCGTGGTTACAGTGTAGTTTTCAATATATGTTTATCGCTAATCCAAGTCTGCTTTCAAATATTGCTATATCACTGCACATGTGGTGTGTATACCTTATAATAACAAAATGTCCTAATTCTTCCTCCATTTCTTGTATCACTGATGTCATTCATTTCACTTATATATAAGCATGCATATACATATGTATCCATAAAATATATACATAAGAATATATAATCCACTACATTTTTGCCATTATTATTTTGAATAAACTAATATGTTAGATCCACCAAGAATCTGAAAAATGAAAGTTTTTATTTTACCTTTACTTATTCCTTCAATGCTCTTCCTTGCTTATGTAGATTCCAGTTTCTGACCTATTTTTTTCCCTTCTCTCTAAGGAAACCTTTAACATTTCTTGCAAGACAGGTCTACTGACAATGAATTCCTTACATTTTTGTTTGTCTGAGAAAGTCTATTTCTTCTTCACCTTTGGATGACAATTTTGAAGGATAAAGGATTCTAGGTTGTTGTTTTTTTTTTTTCTCAATACTCTAAATATTTTGCTCCACTCTCTAAGATCCGAACCAAAATACTGACAAATAAATTTGGCAACATATATAAAGAATTCTACCCAATGGCCAAATGGAATTTATCCAAGGGGTATAAGATTAGTTTAATATCTAAATATCAACTAATGTAATATGCTTTATTAACAGAATAAAGAATAAAGAATATAATTATTTTAATAGATACAATAAACATTTGACAAAATACAGCAGACATTTATGATAAACACTTGCAGCATTAAATTACTCAACCTAATAAAGGGTATCCACAAAAGGTATATAGTTAAAATTATACTTACTGAGAAAGACCCAATGTTTTGTTTTGTTTTGTTTTTAAAGATTTTATTTATTTATTTGAGAGAGAGAATGAGATAGAGAGAGAGAGCATGAGGGGGGAGGGTCAGAGGGAGAAGCAGACTCCCTTCTGACAGCAGGGAGCCCGATGAGGGACTCAATCCTGGGACTCCAGGATCATGACCTGAGCCAAAGGCAGTCGCTTCACCAACTGAGCCACCCAGGCGCCCCTAGAAAGACCCAATGTTTTACTCTACTAGCATTGCCAGATAAAATAGAAGATACTTAGACTGAAATATTAGATAACAATGATTTTAGTATGTCCTATTTGTAAGTATGTCTCAAATATTGTACATGACAAACTAATACTAAAAAAAAAAACTTATTATTTATCTGATATATACAAATGTAACTTAGTGTTCTGTATTTTTATTTGCTAAATTTGGCAACTTATCCCCTAATTCAAGAATAAGACAACTGTAGCCATTTTTGTCATTTCTATCCGATGTTGTACAGAAAGTTTTGCTGGTATACTGGAAGTTTTTCTAGTGTTAATACCAGGTACAGTATACCCATGCTATGACAAGGTGGAAAAAATAAGAGCATCTAGATTAGAAAAGAGTAAATAATATTGTCTTTACTCACAGATGACATAATCCTGTATACAGATAATCCCAAGAAAACTAACAACAATAAAAAGCTACCCTAACTCATAAATGGCTTTTGAAACTATGCAAAGGAAAAGATTAATATATAAAAATCAGTTATTTTTCTATACTATCAATAAAAACAGGCCAAAAGATAAAATTGAGAAAACAATTCCATTTTCTATAGCACCAAAAAGAAAAATACACTTAATAACAAATTTAACAACAATAAAAAAAAAATACCTATACACTAAAATGCTGAGAGGAATTAATAAAATCTAAATGTCTAAATAAGTGGAAAGACATTTCATGTCTCGAATCAGTAAGATGGAAATTCCCTCCAAATTGATATACAGATTCAACATAATCCTAATCACAAATAAGCAGGCTAATTTGTAGCAATCGACAAGTCATTCTTAATCTTAAAATTTATATAAACGTGCAAAAGAAATAGAAGAGCCAAAAAAAAAAATTAAAAACAAAGAACAAACTTTGAAGACTTACATTCCCCAATTTCAAAACTATATAAAGCTACAGTAACCAAGACAGGGTGATGTTTGCATAAGAATAGAAAAAGTCCAGAAATAAACTTTTACTTTTATTGTTGGTTGGCTTTTGTGTACCAAGAAAATTCAATGCAGAAAGGAAACTTTTGGAGAAATTAAACTTAAATCCTGGCCTTATAACATATACAAAATTAATTTTAAATGGAGCTTGGTCCTAAACATAAGCACCAAAACCATACAATTTCTAGAAAAAACAAGAGAAAATCACTGTGGCTTTGGATTAGACAACAATTTTTCTTATATAAGAGAAAAAACATAATCTATTAAAAAATGATAAATTTGGGTGCCTGGGTGGCTCAGTTGGTTAAGCGACTGCCTTCAGCTCAGGTCATGATCCTGGAGTCCCGGGATCGAGTCCCACATCAGGCTCCCTGCTCAGCAGGGAGTCTGCTTCTCCCTCTGACCTTCCCCCTCTCATGTGCTCTCTCTCTCTCTCTCTCATTCTCGCTCTCTCAAATAAATAAATAAATAAATAAATAAATAAATTAATTAATTAATTAAATTAATTAAAAAAATAAAAAATGATAAATTTGATCTCATCAAAACTAAAAATGTATTCTCATAAAAGCACGCAATTGAGAAAATAGTAAGACAAACCACAGATTGAGTGAAAATATTTGTAAATCATATATGTGGTAAAGAACTTGTATTCATAATATATAAAGAAAACGTACAACTCAATTTAAAAAAGTCCAGTTAAGAAATGGGCAAAATAATTGAATAGACATTTCATCTAAGAAGACTTACAAATGATAAATAAACACATTTTATTGGATAATTTTAACTTTTTCAAAAGATTTTATTTATTTATTTGGCAGAGAGAGAGAGAGCACAAGTAGGCAGAGCAGCAGGCAGAGAGAGAGGGGGAAGCAGATTCCCCGCTGAGCAGGAAGCCCAACGCCATGCGGGGCTCAATCCCAGAACCCTGGCATCATGACCTAAGCCGAAGGCAGACGCTTAACCATCTGAGCCACCCAGGTGCCTCTGGATCATTTTAATTTTTATGTCTTCAAGTTATCTAATCTTTTCCTCTGAATTTTCTAATCTGCTGTTAATCCTATACAGTGAAGTTTTGAAAAATTTCAAACATATTTTTCCTCTCTAGAAGTTCTGCTTAGATCTTTTCTATTTCTTCCATGTCTCTACTTAAATATGGTAAATGCTTCATATGCTTTCTTGAAAATATGTAATATAGTTATAATAACTTTTAGTATATTTATATACTAAATCTATCATCTGTGTCATTGTTGTGTCTGTTTCTAACAACCCATTGATACTACCAACAATCATTGCCTGCCATATATTTCATTGCTCTGTTTTTTCTCATCCATTTAATTTTTCTTCCCTCCTTTTTCTTCCTCTCCTTAGTCCTTAAATATAACAATCCTGCATCTGTTTCTTTTTTAGCTCTATTTTTTCTCTTAATAGAACATCTAAGTAATATTTATTTTCTTTATTTCAGAGATTTTCACTGTACTATTTGCTTTAACATTTCTGTGTCGCTAGAAGTTTGTTTGTTTGTTTGTTTGTTTTGAACTATATGTGCTCTCTTCTATTCACTCTTTCTTTGTGTTTCTGTCTGATCATCCATAACATCTATATGTCCATGTGTAAAATAGAACTGATTTTTATTCTTCTAAAACCATTCTTCCTCTTACACTAATTCTTGGCCTCTCTGATAAGTTATGGCGTTTCTTATTTTCAGCCTTGTTCAATTGGAAAAAGTTGATTAACTTTTCTAATGCTTAATTGCCTCATCTGTAATATTGATATGTTTATATCATTTCACTCACTGAAACTTAAATGAACTACTAGTACTTGACCATGCTAGGGTTCTATCCTCAGGTCTCTTCTCTGATGACACTCAACTCCTCATGTGACCTTATCCAGGATAATGGATTTACATTACCCCTGTACCATTGTAATGCCCACCTTAGCATGACCCTGAATGCCAGACTCCTTTAAACACTTAGGATTATGATCATGATAGACATCCCAAAGTCTACAACTAACTCCTGACTTACTCTCATCAAATGTGCTCCTCCCATAGCTTCCTCATCTAACTAAATGCCAAATTTACCTTTTTAGTTGCTCAGACCACAGATCTCAAGGACAATCTCCCTCTTCCCTTTCTGTCCCATCTCAGGGCCAATTCACCAACCAAATGTATCGATTCTACTTTCAAAGTACATTAGGAAACTTTTGACTTCTCACAACTTTCGTCTCTGTACTCTGGTTTAAACCTTCCTGATCTCTCATTGAAATGGTTAGAAGAGCTTCCTAACTTGTCTCCATGGTTCCACTGTTGTTTACTTCCAATGTCCAGTTATCCTTTTAAATCATTTATTAAAACTAAACACCTCCCCACCTGTCTGACTTAATCACCTACTGTTTTTCTTCCTTATTCATTCTCTTCTAGCCCCTTGGGCTCTGCTGTTCATATGCCTGGAATATTTTTAATTTAGGTATTGGCACAGCTCAATCCTTTACTCTCTTCATGATTCTTCTCATGTTACTTTATCACTGAGGCCTTTCTTAGAGACTGTATATAACAATAATACCCCTCCCCATTCCTGGCAGAAGTTCCTCTTACACAATGAGCAGGAGTTGAATTACTTTTTCCAATTATTCACTCCAATTCCATGTAAGAGGATTATACATCCCTACCTGCTGCCATATGATTTACAGTACCATCCTGCAGAAGGAATATACTTGCCTGCTTTATTGAAATCACAATTTACTACATGATTTGTTTGGCCAATGAAATGAGAACAGATGTGGTAGTATTCCAGTTAGGTCAGAGGTTTTACTACTCAGTTTATAGTTTTGTTCAGTTCCCTGCACTTTTTGGTCTGCCATGAGAATCTTTGTCCCAGATTGTTAGAGTAGGACCACATCTGACCTGAGTCAGTGCGAAGCACTGTGATTTCAGAATTATTATCACAACATAATAGTTGAGGTTGACCATCTGGATATACTATATATTTCGTATTTTATTTTACTATCTTCCCTACAAAAGTGTTACTAATATGGGGGCAAGGACTTGGTCAGTTTTGTTTTCTCTAATATACGCAGAACCTAACACAGTGCCTGACACATGGTGACATTCAATAAATGTTTGCATAATGAATAATTAAATAAATAAGTGGATATACTTATATATCTATACAAAAATACTAAATTTTCAAATATGAAATTAGCATTGTTTAAAGTAACATGCTTTTCAAATTTTATAGACTCCATTATGTAGAGATGAAAGCTTTGCTCATAGTATGTGCTTAATATAAATTTTCTGAATATAGTTAAATTGATATTTACCATCAGTTTGTGTCAGAGGATAAGAAATTTCAAACATATTTTTTATTTACTAATGACTTTGTAAAGTAGTGTGAATTTTAATCTCTTTGCAGATTGTGAAAGGTATGCTTTAATTGACTCAAGCTGTCTACTGATGATTTGAATACTAATAAGTCCCCTCTATGCTCATATTGCAAAGATCATGAACTTTCAGTCTTATTAGACATTAACAATTAAGATCAGATTTGATTCAATATGTCAACAAAGATGAACTGAGTACTTATTATGTGCAGGCATCATTCAAGGAGCTGTGAAAATAATTTAAAAGGTGATTTTAGATGCATATATAATATCACTATATTGAGTATGCTAGTTGAAAGGTCCAGGATAAAGTGAAAGATATTATATTTGAGCTAATATATGCAGTGGAATTTTTCTTTTACTTCTTGGCAGAGATGAGAAAAGAAATTACATGAGGACTTTCAATTTTCTTTTGCGTGGTATTTTTATTTGCAGGATTCCAAAAGAGTTAATCATTAATTCATTCAACATATACTCATTGAGGGTGTATCAAGTTCAAGGCATCCTGCTAGGATCCATGTACTAAGAAGATGTAGAAAAAGTTCTTCCCCTCAAGAAGTGCCAAAACAGCTGTTTTCTATACAGATAGCGTTAAGAAAATAAAGAAAAATTCTATTTAAAAAAAGTAACCGTGAAAGTGTAAATCACCTAATTTCAGGCTAAGGAAAGTGGATTTATTTTCTCCTAATGAAGAGGAAAGAGAAATTGGTATAATCAGTGTACCTGAAAGACTGGTGCTCCCAGGGAAGCTGAACAGGTCCTAGGATGGCCAAATGTCCCAGTAGAGTCACTCCCAGCCCCAGGTAATCTCATTTGCTTATGTGCCATATAAATGTGATTATTTTCTACATGCAGGATAATATGCAAAAGTTTGGGGAATGCTGCTTTAGAGAGTTTTACACTGTCATTAGAACCACCAAAGGTTTTGGCTAGAAAGTTACATCCATAGTTTATTTATCTCAGAAATGTTACTTACAGTTACTGAAAAACAATATGATAAGCAGCCAAAGACAGACAGCACTGAAATAAGCAATAGACTGCCCTGGGTTTCTCTATGTCTTCACAGATTTAAACCTCTGAATTCATGGTACTTTCTTTTTTATCTCCCTTCTATTTTTCTATCTGACTTCAAAATTTTGAATTTTTTGTTTTAAAATTTTAGGTTACTAATAACAAATCTTTTACTTCATCTCTAAGTACTTCTGTGACCTTTAAAAATATACACACAGCTACTTTGAACATTTATCATGGAAACATGAATTAATATATGAGTAAGCTTTTTCAAACTCTGCTTCAAAGTTCTTAGCTCCTCCAGAGAGGAAAAAAAAAAATATATATATATATACATACTTATTCTCTCCCCCAGGATCCAGCTTCAGAAGTGTTCCATTATGCTAGGTAAAACTGTTTTCCTTATTCTCACAGAAACTTCCAAGATCTGTAATATCTTCATGTGCCTACAATATTTTATATATTGCATTCAGGATTTTTCACATTTGTTTAGCCATATACATGGCTTTTGTTTCTTCCTTGAGCACTAGAGCATTTCAAAAGAGTAATAATGTTCAATGAAACACTGTTTGGGAAATATGGATATTATCCTAAAATTGTAAAATTTTTAACTCTTCTAATATTGTTGTAAAAGATTAAATGCAATGCCAAGCCAAATCTAGTGATTTTTGTTACTGTTGTTGTTCGGTGGAAACTGATAAGGGGAATCTAAAATTTATTTGGAAAAGCAAAGAGTCAGGAACAACCAGGGTACATTAATTATGAATTGTTACATTTTAAAAATACCCCCAAATTAGGAGCTTAAAACAATATTCATTGTTTTGTGAGTCAGCAATTTGGATGAGGTTAGCTGGGCACTTTAGTTGGTCTCAGCTGAACTTGTTACTGCTGTGAGAGTAAGCTGTTGGCTCTATAGACACTAGATGGTCCCCAAGGGTAGCAGTCCCTTGTTGGATGGAGGTGGGCTGGGCCTCTCTCTCTACGTGGTGTCTCATCCTCCAAGGAGCTGGTCCTGCTTACCTGGCTGTCGAGGGGCATCAAGAAAACAAGCATAGAAGCTGCAAGGCCTCATGAGACCTGGGTTCAAACACACAGTAATGTCTCCCACAGTCTCTTCTACAGTTTCCTTATCAACATAACTCAAAGGCCAACCCAAGATTCAAACTTCGGGGCAATAGACTCCACACCATTATGTGAAAATTTGAAAAGAATCTGTGACCATCTTTAACCTACCACAAAAGAGAATCTTCAAAAAGGATGGAAAAGGTGAAGGGCTATACTAGCAGATATGAAAATTTATCATCAAGGTGTGGTAATTAAGACATTGTGTATTAGTGCAAATACAGACAAATAGATCAAATGAACAGATTTAGAGTGTGTAGAAAGAGATCCTCACTCGATTTATGGCAAAGATGAGACTGGGGTTCAGCGGAGAAAGGTGGTACCCATCTGGATTTATCTTTATTTTGCCTTTACTTTTATAAGATTTTTTTTTTTAAGATTTTGTTTATTTATTTGACAGAGAGAGAGATAGCGAGAGCAGGAACACAAGCAGGGGGAATGGGAGAGGGAGAAGCAGGCTTCTTGCCGAGCAGGGAGCCCGATGTGGGACTCGATCCCAGGATCCTGGGATCATGACCTGAGCCGAAGGCAGACGCTTAACGACTGAGCCACCCAGGCGCCCAAGATTTTTTTATTTGATATAAAATTCTGTTTGAAATTATTTTCTTTTTTTTAAGTTATTTTCTTTAAACTTTAAATATCTTCTGTTTGTCTTTTGCCTTCAGTGTATTTACTAAACTATGCCTGGGTATGGTTTTCTTTAAATTTTTCCTTTTTAGGGTTCATAGCTAATGCCAAACCTGCAACAATCTTCCCTTCAAATTGAGGAAGGACAGTAGTAAATTATATGAGGACAGCAGTAAACAAGGACAGTATTAAGTAGTAACTATAATTAGTAAATTCAAGCTAAGCAAGACAGTAGTAGTTTTAATAGTAGTAGTAAATTATAACTCTATAGTATAATAGCAATGCTTAAGTCCACATTGATATTAAATAGATAGTTAGCTAGAAAAGATAGAGAGAGAATTAGCCACTAGGGCTTCCATAACAAAATGCCACAGGCTGGGTGGCTTAAACAACAGAAATTTATTTTCTCACTGTTCTGGAGGCCAGATGCCTAAAATCAAGGCCTAGGTGGGTTTGGTTTCTTCTGAGGCCCCTCTTCCTGGCTTGCAAACAACCATCTTCTTGATTTGTGCTCACATGGGCTTTTTCTCTATGCATATAATGTCCTCATGTCTCTTTCTTTTCTTATAAAGACAATAGTCTTATTAGCTCAGAGTCCCGCTCTTAGGGACTCATTTAACCTTAATTATCTCTCTAAAGGCTCTGTATCTAAATACAGTCACATTGGGAATTAGAGTTTCTTTTCTTTTTTTTTTTTTAAGATTTTATTTATTTATTTGACAGAGAAAGAGAGCAAGCACAAGCAGGGGCAGAGGGAGAGGGAGAAGCAGGCTCCCCGCTGAGCAAAGTGCCCGATGCGGGGCTCAATCCCAGGACCCTGGGATCATAACCTGAGCCAAAGGCAGACAGTTAACCAACTGAGCCACCCAGGCACCCTGAGAGTTAGAGCTTCAGTATATGAATATTGGGGGAACATATTGAAGTCCATAAGAAGCAGATGATAGATAGAAGATAGATAGATACATACATATATACATGCATATGTTTAGTTTAAAACCATCATAGTAAATTTAGGAAAAAATAATCAGTCGTTGCTAAATCTCTGAGGGTTGAGATTTTCATGGATAGTAGGCTGTTTGCATGGTCTCTAAGTACACCCCTAGAAACAGTTTATTAGTTAGGAGAAAAAAAGTAACTATATAATGGAGAAAACAACCATCTGACTGGGTGAGCACAATTAACATCACCAATGCAGAGCAGAGGCATGTGATGTGCTTTCCAGATGTGATACCCTGAAAAAAACACAATATCACTTTTAATTTTCTGGTTGAGGATATTTCACCTAAATCTAGCCCTGAGGCGGAATCAGACAATCCACCTAAATGACATTCTATGACATAACTAGTTTGCCTTCTTCAAAAGTGTCAGTGGTGTGAAAGACCAGAAAATAATTGTTACTGTTCCAGATGAAAGAAAAATAAACAAAGATGACACCCAGAAGCAACACATGATCCTGAACTGGATCCTGTACTCAAGGTGAAAAAATTATCAAAGGGATATTATTGAGATAATAGAAAAAAATTGGTATATAGACTATAAATTAGATAAAACTATTGTGTCACTTTTAAATTTCCTGAATTCGTTTAGTATACTATAGTTATGTAAAATATATTTCCTTGTTTATAGGAAGTACACACTGAAACATTTAAGGATCAAGGGGCATGACATTTGTAATCCGAAGCTCTTCTTAGACTCAGCTAATCAGTCAGACTCACAAGAGTCTCATGGACCACAATTGGCACCGCTGTAACCAGAAGCCACAGGATGGGAATCACAGGCTGCCAGAAGGGGAGTCAGACATTGCTCTTTTCCAGGAGTCCTTGCTGCAGTCCAACATACCAAAGGCCGATACATACTCCAAATCAGGAGGTTGCAGGAGCTGGTAGAGCCTAAAAGCATCAAGCTCCGCAGGCCTGATATCTCCAATAAAAACTCCATTAGCAGTGATTCCAGGGTCCCTGGAAAGGATGTGCCAGTCATAAGAGTGAACACATTCAGGTAACCTGAAATATGGTTTACTATCAAGGATTCATGCAGTGAATCAATTAGAAATCATTCTTTGCCATAAGCATCAAGTAACATTGTTGACATTTTGACATTTATCAGGTAACCAGAGGAACAGAGTTAGGGAGTTCATCAAAGATCAAATTTTCATGCAAAGAGAAATATTTTTGCTAAAATTTTGATCATGGCAACCAATTCTCACATTGTTCATAAGGAATAATAATGGTAGTGTGTATGTGTGTGTGTGTGTGTCAGGACAGATAAAAGGAAAACATGTAACAAAATGATAACAACTGATGAATCTAGATAAAGGATATATGGGAGTCATCTGTACTACTCTTGAATCCTTTCTATAAGTTTGATAAATTTTCAAAGTAAAAAGTTTTTTTGTTAGTGGATCGTAATACCAAAGAAGAGGTAAAATCATTCATGTTGGAGACAATGCAACTTTATTTTTTAAAATTATCTTTGACCATTTTATTTCCAAATAACCCAGATATGGTATGTAATGTACATTTTCAGGGAAAAATAATCTCTCTTAACTTCCATGGTTATCTATGCAATGTGCAATTTCTCTTGTAGAAAGCCTGCCTGCCTTTTTAAAAAATACTGATAAAAGAGAAAATATAATCTATTTAGACCATGTCGAATGATGGCATTCAATGAATATAACATGTGCTTTTAAAAAATCTGCTTTTTGGGGCGCCTGGGTGGCTCAATTGGTTAAGCAACTGCCTTCGGCTCAGGTCATGATCCTGGAGTCCCGGGATCGAGTCCTGCATCGGGGTCCCTGCTCGGCAGGAAGCCTGCTTCTCCCTCTGACCCTGCCCCTCTCATGCTCTCTCTTTCTATCTCATTCTCTCTCTCAAATAAATAAAATCTTTAAAAAATAATAAATAAAAATAAAAAAATAAAAAATCTGCTTTTTTTTTTCTCTACAGTGGTTTGAACATCGTAAATAAGAGTCAAATTTAGTTATGCAGTTGACAAAAAACAAGGCATATTCTGTCTTTCCTAACTGGTGCAGAAAGTTGCCTTTCAAGCTTTTCCATCTGCAATCTACAAATCATTTGGAATTCTAGACACTTTCATGGAGGTCAAAAGTGCAGTCCACTTCATTGCTCATCCATGAATATCTGGATTGCCCTTAAAGCTATTAAAGAAAATGAGAATGAAAGCCTACATTCAAGTAGTGAGGCTGGTCGGGAGTGGGTAATAATGAAATGAGACGAATCCATTTTACCGTTGTTGTTCCTGTATCCTCTTTACTGATCGAATGTAATGAAAATGTCGTGTATCAAAGAAATTAAATGTGCAAGTAAAAAAAAATTGATGTTTTAAGTTCATTTTATATGGTCCAATTATTTAATAATCCCACTTAAGATTTTTGATCGTGGACAATACATTAAGGGTTATTACATTAAAAGATAATTGTATTTTATATTTTCTTAGTACTTTATACTCTTTAAACATTTCACTACAAATTCTTAGTAAACATTCCTTCAGCGTGTATCATATTTCCACATGGGAGAAATTATTTAGAAGAAATCAATCCTTCTGAGGTAGATGTTTTCATTCCCATTCTATAGATAAGTAAAGCTAAGAGTAAATATTAAAGTCTAACCAGATAGGAAAAGAATGATTTTTAATATAGAGAACAGTACTTCTATTTTTCATGTTTTTTTTTTAAGATTTTATTTATTTATTTGAGAGAGAGAGAGCATGAGGGGGGAGGGTCAGAGGGAGAAGCAGGTTCCCCACTGAACAGGGAGCCCGATGCGGGACTCGATCCCCGGACACCAGGATCAAGACCCTGCCGAAGGCAGTCACTAACCAACTGAGCCACCCAGGGGCCCCTATTTTTCATGTTTTAATGCATGTCTATTTTCCTTTTATGTTGGCATTGTAGGACTACATACTAATGCTATATAGCATAATGCATGTTGTTGATACTTTAGATGATCTTCACATGACGTATAAAAATCACCCTTAACTTTTTCAACGGCACCTCCTTCTTCTGGCCCTTGTTCAGTGAGATGTGGATGCACATTTGTCATCATTTTAAGTGAATCAGAGATAGACTCTGTTATTGTGTTATATTAAAATGCATTTCTATTTAATATATAGCATTTTTTTTGAAAAAATATTTGAATATAGCCAACACTATGTCAACATGAATATTACATAAGCATAATGATGAACACTTCCTACATTTCTATAAATTATCAACAAATTGTTATCACAAATATTACTGTTTGTTATCTTCACATCAATCCTGTATTGTAGATATTATTATTTCTGAATTAAATGAGAGAAAACTAAGATTCATTCTTGCCAGAGGCACACAATTAAGTAAGAAATAGATACAAAAGTCATATCATATTAATTTCAAAGTCCAATATTCTTCTCACCTCACCTAAAATAAATAAATATTGTTTTACCCTCAAACCTTGTGAAGTAAAAAAAGATGAGAAATTAGTTGTCTTATTTCCTCAGGTTAAGCTCCTTAGGAGAGAATAAAAATAACCAAAGTTTGAAGTCTTAGAAAATTTGATTTTTATCCCAAGATAGATTGGAAAGTTCTTACATGTTTAAGGGCTATGTTCATGGAAATTGCGCAAAGTTATCCTTGAGTGCTGCCAAGAATTGAAGGAGAGCAAGTGTCCAGATCTCAGAGAAAGTTGAATCCTCTTAGACAAGGTGATGAGTGGCTGAAAATGTATCCCGTTACCACAGAGGACACTGGTCTGAAAGCTGAGCTAAAGGCTGTGATTGTTGGCGATTGGTCATTAAACACCCTGAAAGTTGTAATAAAAATGCTGGTTCTAAGCATGGCATGTGGAGGAAGCAGATTCCTTGAGCTGTAGAACCACCTAATCCCCTATACACCACACAGACCCAAGCAATGAGCAGCTCAGTACTATCTTTCATGGACTGGAGACCAATGTACAACCTTAAAAATCACTCACACGGGGTATGCTTTGGAGTCTGTGGGAGCCGGATTTCCTCAGAAAGCACAGTCTGAAACAACTTTATTGTAAAATGTGATCCAGGGAGCAAGAGTGAGGAAGCCATGTGGTGCAGGAACGGAGGGAGCCAGTACAAAGACGTACAATGCAGTCGGCCAATAATTGCTTGTTCGTTCTAAAAGGACCTGTTGAAGAGCTATCTAAAATGCATCTCAGGACTGACTCTCAGGGAAATAAAAGAGAAAATTATACACCGTTGGTCAACGTTGTCCTCATGGGGCATAAATATCTCCAATGGAGGAAATGCAAGAACTGCATTTTAATATCAACAGCAAAGTCCAGGGTGGAAGCAAGAGAAGCTTTGCAACATGGGTCACATCACTGGTCACAGGAGCAGCACCTGAAGAAAGAAAACTGAGAGGCCAAGAGCATCTTAAATAGCTCTCAGGAGAGGTTCCATATCAATTACTCTGCTATAACTCAGATACACCCATATGCTCTATGAAGTCTGGTTCGTCACAGAATTGCCGCAAAGGGGAAGGTCCATGTCAGTCTCTGAAAAGATTTAAAGTAAGTCGATTATGGGAACAAATCTTCACTGCTGTATTTGTTTGCAAAGATATTCATGTCTCTTTTCTATCACCCATTTGTATTTGCTTACACCCTCAGCCAGCATTCCAACTGTCCTGTGTTGTTTGTCTTTATCACCAAGGGATCTGAGCTCTTATGTTCTTTACCCTTGTCAAACAGTGATTGCTTTAATTGTACATTTGCCACTTAGTTCCTCTGTTTTAGAACATCGTTTTCCATGCTCCTACTGTCTATCAGCAATCCTGGCTCCTGATGGAAATCAGGGTTCAATTGTTCTTGCCAATATAGCAACTTTTTTTCTGTGCCTGCTGGATTATCAGCATTAAGAATCTCGAGACGACTGGGTATTAGTTGTGGCTTTACATTCGGTGAAACCTTTATTGCATTCCCTTGAAGAAGAAGCTCTAATCCTGGACCCCATATTCTACTAGATTAGCTGCATCTGGGGTTTGGAATATACAAGAAAAGTTAATGGGTCCAATGGCCATGCATCCATTGTATCATCTCCTTTGCTGTAAAAATGTAGAGCTCTAGTAGAAGACAGTGTTGTGCATAGTACTATTGTCAATGTATTAGACTCCTGTGTGACCTGGGAAAGCTAGAGAGAGACGTTGGCAGAAATAGCACATTCAAGGAAGGCAAATCTATATCCATAGTAGATGTTAACTCGGAAACCCAGGAGTGAGAGAGACAGACAGTCATGGGCCCTGGGACTGAGATGAACTATCCTCAGGCTGTACCTGTATGCAGCTAGTCCAAGCCCACACGGAATGGGGCTTGTGGCTTTATGTGTGTGAAATAGTAAATATTATATTTTTAAAGATTTTATTTATTTATTTGACAGAGAGAGACATAGCGAGGGAGGGAACACAAGCAGGGGGAGTGGGAGAGGGAGAAGCAGGCTTCCCACTGAGCAGGGAGCCCGATGTGGGGCTCGATCCCAGGACCCTGAGATCATGACCTGAGCCGAAGGCAGACGCTTAACGACTGAGCCACCCAGGCACCCGCGAAATAGTAAATATTATATGTTTAATGCAAGGTTCTAGGTCTCAAGGGAGAGGAAGGAGGCTCTTAAAATCACTGAAATTTATTTTTAGCCACCTAAAAGGCACCCGAGTCATTCAGTTTTATTTAGAAATATGACGTTCGTTGCAGTAAAGTATCTTATTAAAAAATCAGACTATATTCAGTATTACTATATCTATGGGAAGTAATCAAATGGATCAAAGAACCCTTTATTTCAAGGAATAAGATAGAGCATTACTAGAATTTATATCCTAAACAATCCCCAAAGTAGCTAACAAAGAGTTGATGGAGCTTTTCCATAGCTGTTTGGGTATCAGATTTCTGACCCGTTTGGTCATATTTGGACAAATATCTTATGTGCTCATCCCAGAGTGATAAGTTATATGAATTCCCTAGTCAGGGACAGTGCTCTGAAATGTAGCAGTCCCTGATTTTGTTCTCTAAAATGCTGCCTTCCCTATCAGCGGATCCCTCCTAACGACTGAAGAAACAGGATAGCATTAAGCCTGAGGTGGACTGCCCTTACCTTGTTAAACTCTTGGTCACTCGCTGCTGTAATTATGGTTTTCTTTCTGTATTTATCATAAAATCAAAACAACCTGACATTTCAACAGCTGACATTTGTTTTTTTCTATAAGGAGAATCCTGCTCACAGTAAAAATCAGACACCAAATGCTTCTCTCACACTGCTCAAAATCCTTTCTTTGGCTGACTCACTTAAGAATATTGTGGAGCACATGCTTATTTAAGCTTGATCTCTGCTAAGATGCTTATAAGGGAGCATTCTCAAATGGCATGAATGAACCAAAAGAAAGTACATATGCACCTTTTAACCCCTGGAGTTTTCCTCTGTAATCATAAGAACTGTGCATTTATACAAAAAGCGGTAAAATTGTAAATAAAAATTTCAGCATTTCTCTTCTTTGGTGCCACATCAATTCCTTGGTGATTTGAAGAGGAAGAGCAAGGGGTCCTAGGAGTAATAGTTTAGATTGTTTAATATAAATACATTGCTGTTAGAAAATGAGAGGGAAATGATATATGATAGTAACAAAATCTAAAATGCTTTGTAAGAAATAACATATATAGGATATATGAAAATAATGCTGTTTAAGAGCATAAAACAAAGCCTGACCAAAAGAGGAACTGTAGCATGAGGTTGGATAGGAAGATTTAAAGTAAAGATTTTCATCATTCTGTATTTATTATATAAAATTAATACATTTTCAATCAGAATCTTTATAGTCTTGCTTTTGTTATTTGTTACTGTTGTTTTAACTTGATGAACTTATAATAAGATTAAAATCGAGTGACAGATGTTTAAAATAGCCAGAATGTTGAAAAAGAATACATGCATACCATGTATTCAAATTAATATTAAAATTTCAGTAGTCTGGAGCACCTGGGTGGCTCAGGTGGTTAAGCGTCCCACTCTTGGTTTCGGCTCAGGTCATGATCTCAGGGTTGTGAGATCAAACCCTGGGAGGAACCTGCTTGAGATTCTTCCCACTCCCTCCACCCCTCCCCCTCCTCCCTCTCTAATAAATAAATAAATAAAATAAAATTTCAGTAGTTAAAGCAATTGATTTGAGAGCTACAGTGCAAGAAAAGATAAAAGAAAAAAAAAAAAAAAAAAAGACTGGGTCTTCCAAAAAGCTTGGGGTTGAAATGGGAGCCCTGACAAATGTATTTACATGAGAGTTGGCATTTGTATTGCACACATCTGAATTTGTAAATTGCAGCATTAAGAACTGCTTTATCAACTTCCAGATTATGTATGTACCCTTTTGACATTCTGCTCAAGGAAAACTAAAGAGGAATGGGAGGTGTTACACCATGCAGGTCCTCTGATGTCACTATTTGTTGCATGGGGAAAGAAAGTCACTAACATATAAATTCATGCTTCAGCAAATAACATTGACAGCATAAAATTTGAACATTAAGTTTGGGGCTTTATGTACTAATGGGTTATGCAAATTTCCAGGTTTGTGCAGCAAATTATGTGGTGCAATCTTGACTGAATAAGTAAAATCCTGCAGTTTTAGGTTGGATTTTCAGAGAAGCTGATAATTATATGAGTTCACACGGTTGATTTGGGAAGTGACTCCTTGGAAACACTGGTGGGATAGTGTGGAAGTGAGACAGAGAAGTGAAAGAAGGCAATACAGGTGGTTAACGAGCAGATTCTGCTGTGGGCAACAAAGACTCAATCCAAGTAGGGATTTCTGAGAAAGTGAGCATACTCTGAGTTGTCCCATCCTAGGGCAAGGCATCTGATGTATTTATCTAGCAATGCCTCTGATTTTTGAGGAATGTTCCTCAGGTCATTAACTCCTTGGCACCTTCGGATAACTATATATGAACTGAAAATTTTGTAGATAGGAAAATATCTTAGGCAAAGAGGTGTTGGTGTTTTCAGTAAAAGCCATTGACCCATAAGGAACATGACTTTACATGATATGTGAAGGACAAGAAGTAAAAGATCAGTGTCTGCTAAAGAATATGAGCAGGTCATAGATAGCATCTATTACCCATACTATATAAGGCTATTTTGTTGATATTTACAATTCAAACAGTGTAGTCATATCTAGTCATTATCAAGGTGCCCAACAGAATAAAACAACATTCCAACCTAGAAGAACAGTTTTTCTGAGCTTGGGAAAAGAAGTCCAACACACAGAAATTTAGTCTTTGTGCTAAATGTCATTTCAAATCAGTGTTAGAAATGGTTCATTGCATTTTAAAAGGGTGAAAGGATAATTAGTTTCTAGTAGTGGATAATTATTTTTCTTGCTGTTCAAATCCATTTTCTTTTCTCTTGTAAAATTACTCAGAATTTCTCCCAACTTTACTCTCAAGCAGCTTTAGGGGTAGTGCATGCAGCTTAAGGGGGAGAAGCCCACTCAGCAACATCTCATGACCCAGACCATGTTTGCTTTGAGAATGAGCTTTAGACTCAATATGAGTCAATGAGAATTAATCCTGGGACTTTTGTTCAAGCTATGGAAACAATCACTTCTTTTCCTTTGGATTTGAAACTAGAAACTGTAAACTTAAGACTCATTAGCCAGGTTGACACAAGCCTAAAATGAAGCCAAGGCAAAACTAAGACATGGAAATTTTATTTTATTTTTTTGGATGTAATTATTTAATGACATAGGAAAATAACATGTTGTGAAACAAGCTGGTTACAAGTAGGGGTAGAGGATGACTTCACTTCTGATAAAAAAAAATTAAAAAGTATGTATTCAAAACACTGGACAGTTATGCACTGAAATATCAACAGTATTTACATCTGTTCAGTGATTAAATATTCTTTCCTTTGCTTCAGTGTATTTTTTGAAACATGATTACTTCTAAAACAAAAAAGAAAAACAAGTTACTGGATGTCTTAGATGAACAGTTATTAAATGACAAGAGTCCGGCCGTCAAGGTCCAACCCCCAGGACAGGTCTAGCCAGGGTGACAGTGGTCTAGCCTAGATTCAGAGTATCACTCTTTTTACTAGTGGAATGCTATCTTTATCAGGCTGTTTCCTCCATATTTGATGTTCTCAGTGTACTTATATTTAACAGGAGTCTACGAATATTAACTGGCACAACAGCAAAACGATGCTAGCAACTTTGGTTTCAAATTGATAAAAATGTTATAACCATTTTATAGTTATAAAATTCACTAGAAATAAAACAAGACACATGAAACACCCAAGAGGTATAAATTTTAGAAAAGACTCTTCTAATAGCATTGTTTGAACCCTGAGAATGAAGGTCATTGGAACTCTGAGATGAAGGTCAGACTGAGAGCAGACCCACCACTGGACTCTTAAGAGATGTAAGCCAAGGGCGCCTGGGTGGCTCAGTTGGTTAAGCGACTGCCTTCAGCTCAGGTCATGATCCTGGAGTCCCGGGATCGAGTCCCACATCAGGCTCCCTGCTCGGCAGGGAGTCTGCTTCTCCCTCTGACCCTCCTCCCTCTCATGCTCTCTGTCTCTCATTCTCTCTCTCGCAAATACATAAAATCTTAAAAAATTAAAAAAATTTAAAAAATTTAAAAAAAGAGATGTAAGCCAATAATGTTCTCTGGGTTATAAAAAGTTTAAATTGGGTTTTTAATTAGTTAGATTTATAATATTGCTATAGGAGAGAAAGGAATATTAGATCCATTCTTTGCACCATTATTTTTATTCCTTCAATTTCTAAATTGGTGAATGTTGATTTAAATTTAGACCACTGCTAATGACCAAAACAACTAACAAACAAAAATCCACAACAAAACAAAAAGAGTTCTAGAAAAAAATATGCAAGGATATTTTTATAATTAGAATTGTGGAAAACAGGCGCCTGGGTGGCTCAGTTGGTTAAGCGACTGCCTTCGGCTCAGGTCATGATCCTGGAGTCTCAGGATCGAGTCCCGCATCAGGGTCCCTGCTCGGCAGGGAGTCTGCTTCTCCCTCTGACCCTCCCCACTCTCATGCTCTCTCTCTATCTCATTCTCTCTCTCAAATAAATAAATAAAATCTTAAAAAAATTTTTTTTTAATTAAAAAAAAAAAAAGAATTGTGGAAAGCTTTTCTCTGCCTGACTCTAAAGATTGAAACATAAAGGAAAATGATTATATTTAAACATCTTTTAAACTTCAAAAGATGCAATGAATAAATTTGAAAGACAGTTAACGTATTGAAGACAATATTTTAAAAAGACAAATTTTTTTTTTAAAGATTTTATTTTTATTTATTTGAGAGAGAGAGCACATGAGAGGGGGGAGGGTGAGAGGGAGAAGCAGACTCCCTGCTGAGCAGGGAGCCCGATGCGGGACTCGATCCTGGAACTCCAGGATCATGACCTGAGCCGAAGGCAGTCGCTTAACCAACTGAGCCACCCAGGCGCCCCAAAAAAGACAAATTTTAAGAGGAAAAAAAAAGAGCTCCATGGGGCACCTGGGTGGCTCAGTCGTTAAGCATTTGCCTTCGGCTCAGGTCATGATCCCAGGGTCCTGGGATCGAGCCCCGCATTGGGCTCCCTGCTCGGCAGGAAGCCTGCGTCTCCCTCTCCCGCTCCCCCTGCTTGTGTTCCCTCTCTCGCTGTGTCTCTCTCTGTCAAATAAATAAATAAAATCTTTAAAAAAAAAAAAAAAGAGCTCCGGCAAATTCAGAAAAATCGAATGACTAAGTATAAAAGTGGCCAATTTATATTAAAAAATACAATAGTAGATAAAGATATAGATACAAATCTAACTAAATAACTACACTTAATTTAAAACAATTAAATATATTATTTTAGCTGATCAGATTTATGAACAATTGTGGCAGAGTTTGGCAAAAATATCAATCTCATTTCTGGAGGATACGCAGTATGCTATAACCACTTAGAACAATTCAGCAATTATGTATCAAGATCTAAAACATTCATAATCTAATTAAGCATCTCTATGTTTAAGCAGTGTTACATAGAAGCACTTGCAATAATTACAAAAGTTCATTTCAATATTGTTGATAATAGCAAAATATTTAAAGGAAGCAAATGATCATCAATTGGGAATTTTGTCATGAATTAACAGTGCTTTCAGTGAACTACTCTTTAATACATAAAATCATAGAATTACAAGTACTTTAAACTTTATACATAAAATTTTCCAAAGAATAGAAAATAAAACACAAAACCAACAGCAAGATACTATGTTTAGTGCGGTACATTTGTACCAGAAAATAATATATGTTTATATACGAATGTAAGCATAAAAATATCAACAAAGACAAATAAGAATGGTTGTGAAAAATCCAGAAATATACTATAAAGTAAATCAATGATTATTTTGCAAGTCTTACATGTACGCATTATTATAGTTTTATAAATTATAACCAGCGTGACATCATTTTTAATAATCAGAAATAAATTACTTAACTAAAAAGAGAAGTAAAGGGAATTTGCACCCATCACTCTATGCCAAATGATAGCAAATAAACAAGCACTTTCTTTTCACAAACAGAATAGGCCCCTTAGTGTTACAATTGAAAATTCCTAATGTAAGCTATACAGTGATTGATTTCCATTCTCCCCAAATTTTAAGCTCCCCAAGTGCAGGGATCATATTATTAATAATTGTATACCCAAAGCATTGGGTCAAGTTTTTGGTTCAGACAGTAAATAATTCAATTATAAAATGTAATCTGAAATATTTGATAAGTATTTAATAATTTTATATAATATTTATTTTTATCAAATAATTCACAAGTATTTTTTAATTTATATATTTGACACAGAGAGACACAGCAAGAAAGGGAACACAAGCAGGGGGAGTGGGAGAGGGAGAAGCAGCCTTCCCAAGCAGGGAGCCCGATGTGGGGCTCAATCCCAGGACCCTGGGATCATGACCTGAGACGAGGGCAGACGCTTAACGACTGAGTCACCCTAGGCGCCCCACAAGTATAATTTTAAAGGATCAGCAGCATTACAGATTTATAAGGAAAACAAGACTGCATTATTTCACAGTGCTGTTGTTACCAAAATTTATTATTATAGTTACTTTCATATGTTCTTTTTCATATTTATCTCTATTTGTTAAAATTATAATACACTTTCAGAAAAATTTGTCAATTAAAAAAATTGTATTGATGTTATTTTTTGATAGATGAAGATTTAGTTTACACTAATCCCACTTCCTTCATATTATCTTCCCAGTGTGTTGGGGGGGGAGGGAAGGAGAATGTGCGTGTGTGTGTGTGTGTGTGTTCCCACTGATGGGATTTAGTGGGAGTAACATAGCCTATTAATAGAATTTGTAAGACAGTACTCCATTGTCTTTCAGATGTTGAGACTAAAGATACCACTGCAATTTCTTTTAATATAATCCATTTTTGTTTGTTTATTGTATAAATTCTGAAATAGTTTAGAATATTTTCTTTACTTCAGATGGTTTAAGATTTTTGATGCTGTGCCTTAGCTTGACTCCTTCCACCTTCCTTCCTTCCTTCCTTCCTTCCTTCCTTCCTTTCATCTTTCTTTCTTAAATGCTTGGAGGCTGGACAATTGGTAGAGTTTTAAAATATGGAGATTCTTTCATTAGTTCTGGACATTTTAGAAATTATTTATTTACACATATACTCTCTCTGTTTATTTATTTTTCCCTAAGAGCTCCTCTAGTCAGATTGGTAGATGGCACACACAGAGCACAGAGCTGGGAAGGGTTTCCTCAGATACTGGCTTTATAACAGATTGTGACAAATTCAAAGTGAAATGTTGGTAAGGGTTCAAAGCCTAATAATCGCCTACACTCGGAGCTCAGATGGACTCCCCCTGGGCAGCAGCCACCTCTGGTCTCCACAAAGCTGACTCATACTGATCCTTTAAACTCTCCACGGGTCCCTAAACTGCCGGTCTTTGAGCGGGCCTGAAACTTACCTCGGGATGATTTTCGACTCTGGCCGCCTTGAAGACCCGCAGCCCAATCACCTTTCCTTTCTTTTTCTATTCTACATCTAGGGCACTTCCATCTCAGGCTTAATGCCTAGGAGTACAAAAGCCTCATGTTGCTCCTTCTCCCCATAATAGAGGTTGATTTCTTATCATCAGAAAAAAATGTCCCAGAACTTACAAGGATAAAAACTTCTTTAGCCTCCTCCGCCTCCAACTTGAAAGAGGAATGCTTTGCTTCCACTATTAAATAGAAGTTTAAAGAGTCAGTTTCTGTCTCTTTCAATCTGAGGAAACAAGTCAGGTAGCACTGCTGGGACCTTTTTTTCTTTTCTATTTCAAATGTTCATTTGAGTGAACAAGAGCATGTATGCTTGAACAGAAAAACTATGAAGCAGAAAACCAGGGAATTACATGTACTAAAATATTGGCACAGAAAAACAGTATAAAAATCAGAGTTGTTAGTACTTACAGAGAAAAAAGGCATTAAATTATGGACGAATTTATAGCACATTAAACACAAAGCAGCTCACAAACCTCTGTAAATACTTAAAAGTACTCCATGAACGGAAGTTTTCTTTCTATCTGATTATATGCCACTTAAAGTATATACATATATATAAAACACAGCAATAACCACAAAAACAGTAAAAGAGCTTCTTTATTAAATATCAGTATATCTAAACTAAATCTAATTCATTCATCAGCATCTTTAAAATTGTAAATTGTATGAAGAGAGCCCTTATACTCAGTTTTGAATTAACAACTCAATGCACTTTTCTAAATGTCTACCTAAAGACACAGCCAGTTGTTGATTTTGAAGCTGAGTTGTATCTGTAGTCATAGCCCCACTGTCAAATAAGTAAGTTTGGTGCTAAAAACAGAAAAAAATAAATTATTCATTCATAAACCCATTCTTTATTAAATATTCATTAAGTATTTATTTTTGCTAGGCATTGTATTGACCAAATTGATTTCAGCTCTTACAGAAGTCTAAGTTTCAGTGTTGAAAATTATAAACTCCAATTAAGTATAATTAAGATTTTAAGTATATGTAATCTATATACATACATAAACAAACATTAACATATATACATACATACAAATACACATATATGAGAATTTAACTGTAACATTATGAAGAAAAGGTACATTGTCCTAAAATCTATAAAAAGGGTTGTGAATTGGTGACATTTGGGCTGAAATCTGAATTATAGGTTGGCACTACTTAGGATAGGAATCTGTAAACATTTGCATAATTCCTGAATGATAAAAGAAACAAAGTAACGTTTTCTGTCTGCTGCAAATGTTCTGGTGCCCCAAAGTGGAAATTATTAAAAGACCCTTTACCATTGCCTGAGTATCACCTTTTGAAGAAGGAAAGACCTCAGACTATCCAACATAAAACACATCAAAATTAGACAGTCTCTCTTAACTTTACAAGCATTAGTTCAATGAAATCCATCTGCTACCAAATTCCTGGTAAAGTTGATTAGAGAGAACTTCCTGTGCTTACCTTGGGAGTAAAGATTCTGTAACAAAATTTCTGTAAATCACAGGTCTCTTTAATATGTTTTAAGGTTGTTTTGTTTTTGTTTTTGTTTCTTTTTGTGTTTTTTTTTGATAAGCATAAAGTCTATAGAATTTCTTTAAAATCCTTCTTTTATTCAGATTTATTTTGATGACACAAAAACACTAACCAAGCAAACACGGACTGTGGGGTAGAAATTATTTTATTCAGTAATTCCCACAGTCTGAAGTTCCTTTAATAACCTATCCATGTATTTTCTTTCATGAAGCATATTTTAAAAAATGAACGGTTTCTCAATGTATCAAAAGTGGAGTTTCTAAGTTCGAAGTTTGCCATGTTTAAGCAGCAGCTTTTGGAGCTCTACTACCTTTAGAAACTTTGTCCTTCTGCCCGGTGAGTTTTAAATGACTTACTGACATATGAACAGGCAGTTGTAAAGTTTCTGGCAAAGCAGCCATAAATTTTTCATTTGATATTTAAGTTCTCATTTTAAGTGGAAAATTTTTTATTTAAAGTTTTTTTTCTGTCGCATTACAGACATCAAAGCTACATTATATATATATATATATATATATATATATGGATGTATATATGTGTCTATGTATATATGTACATAATATGTATTTTTTATATGTGACCAATCACATGACCAATCACTAACAATATCAATATGCAATATGAACAAGGATACCAGATTTTTCAAAATTTGGACAGGGTATAGCCAATTTTTAGTTTTTCAAAACCTCCTCAGATTCTAGATCTTCAGATTCTAGATCTCTAGATCCTCTCCTGAGAATGTGGAGGATTATCA
Source organism: Neomonachus schauinslandi (assembly GCF_002201575.2). Classification (NCBI taxonomy): domain Eukaryota; kingdom Metazoa; phylum Chordata; class Mammalia; order Carnivora; family Phocidae; genus Neomonachus; species Neomonachus schauinslandi. The sequence goes on along the minus strand of NC_058403.1, from coordinate 97,752,581 downwards.
TGCAATTGTCCTGGCAGAAATTTTGTTTGTTAAGCTGGAATATACCATCTATAATACTGTACTTGTCCCCCCAGAATGTCTGTTTTTGTTTTTAAATAGCTAAAGAAAATAGCAGGAGGGTCCCCAAGCCCTTGAGCTATTCTTTGTCATAAACAATGGACTCCTTCATAAGCAAAAGCAAAGAAGATTTTAGACTTGTCCACTAGAGGAACAGGAGGGCAAAAGGGAAAAGAAGGAAAGAAGGAAGGAAGGAAGGAAGGGAGAGAGGGAGGAAGGGAGGGAGGGAGGGAGTAATTGCAGAACAAAGATCAAATACCCAGAGATAAATTTTTGCAGACAATGATACTAAAGTCAGAAGTTAGAACAGTTTCAGAGTAGTTACAGGGCTAGAAACTATAGAGATTAATGGCTAATATCTTGTGTAAATCTATATAGTGGCTGGCCATCTTGTATTTGTTGCCCTTAGGGCACTAATAAAAGGACAAAAACGGTTGCCCTTCTCCCTTGATATTGTGGCTTATTTTTCAATAGTAGAAATAATGGAGATGGGTCCAGAGTTGCCACTGTTTCTCTCCAGTCCAGCACCAGAAGGAAAGGTTTCTCACGATTCCCCTTACACAAAATTTTTATAACAGATTTTTTGTTGTTACCATTTTTCTTTCATTTAAAAAATATTTATATTTTTTGAGAAAAATCAGAACATGTTTTACCATCACAATTTCAAGGTTTTATCACAACCTATGGGCATTTGATTTTGCTTGTGAGAAATCCCATGAAATTTCACAGAACTGGGCGCCTGGGTGGCTCAGTTGGTTAAGCGACTGCTTTCGGCTCAGGTCATGATCCTGGAGTCCCGGGATCGAGTCCCGCATCGGGCTCCCTGCTCGGCGGAGAGCCTGCTTCTCCCTCCGACCCTCCCCCCTCTCATGTGCTCTCTCTCTCTCTCTCTCTCTCATTCTCTCTGGCTCAAATAAATAAATAAAATCTTTAAAAAAAAAAAAAATTTCACAGAACTATGATCCATTTGTACGATAGGAGATGTACCCAAACATTCGGGAAATCTGTCTGTTGCTCAGCAGTAAATTCACTCAAGCATTGTGTTTCATTTATATAACTGTTTATGTACCCAGGATCTTATTCAGAGTCTAGAGGTAAACAATTGTTTGCATCATCACTGGCATTTCTACGAGTAGTTTTAATCTAAGATCTTATTTATTGCCACAAATTTATTTCCTTATTTTAATTCATACTTCCTCGCCTTTGGTGCTTATTGTAAAATATCCCTTCATATTTTCTCCTTTCATGAACCAGCTTTCATTAACCACAAGTATATACTTAAACAGCAATTACGTTTTATTCATTTCCTTGAGAAACTCAAGTTAAATATAATTATAATTTGTAATTGTATTTCTTCTTCTACATGATTATTATATACCCTCAGGACTTGTTGATCTGCCTTAGTCCATCTGGCATTATTGGATGTCTCATCATATATTAAATAATACTAATCTCATCAAAATATATCAGCATGATGTTACAATATCTGATACTAGGAATCACAAGACATTTCTTAGTAGTTATTTTAAATAGTAGACATGAGTGTAATTTAATTATGTGAATACACGTCACTAACAAGAATCTAACTTGATAAAATATGATACGTAAGCTATCCTGTAATATTAAACATTGTTGGTCTGTGTCATAATATGATGTGTTCACCATTCTGGGTAAATATACATTTGAGAGAATTGAGTTTCAGAAAGAAATGCAATTCTTAATAAACTACTTTGGGTAGAAAATATTGCACCAAAATTCTAAATTATTTGCTAAAATCTGCAAAACACATTTCAACTGCTGTTTTTACTTTCAATTCCTAATTAATGTACGTAGCAATTATATGAAGTTCCAGTGTGTAGTACCATATCCTTATTTATAAATAAATATTTTCCTTTACTGATGCAAATTTGACCAGCTGCTATACAAGTATCTGTAAGTATCAGAAGTGATGCCATCTGTTCTTCTTGAAAAGGTAGTTCCTTCTGTTGTCAGCCGATCACTCTTGTTTTTACTCTACATTTTGTTCATCTGATATATAATAAACATGTTAAAAATACTTCTGGAAACGTGTCACTACACACACACACACACACACAAACACTAACAGCAATGGAGACCAAAAAATAATATTAATAATTGATAGTGTGTGTATATAGGTATAGATAGATATAGATATTTATTTAGTGCATGTGCTTAGATTGCCTACCATACATGTCATGCTGGACAGTGGGAATACAAAGATGATTACTGGTAGGGTCTCTCCTTTCAAGGAACTCAGAATCTAATGGGCCTATAAACAATTTTTCTGGGAGGAAAGTATAAAATATCATGAAACTGAACTAAGTAAACAAAAGGTTATGTTTGCCATTATTATTTTTGACAGAATTCAGAAGCTACTCTATGTCTCTCTTCTCTTCTACTAATTACAAAAAAAAAAGAGAGAGAGAGAAAGAAAAAAAAGAAAGTGAAATTACTAGGTATAAATTAGGCATAATGAACTGAAGCGAAGAAATGCAAAGTCACCTGAGGGAGTCCAAATACCTCCCAAGGGAACTGCAATGCCACTGAACTTCTAATTCATCTTTAGGAAGAATGGATTTATAAAAGGAGAGAGATCTACCATAAAACCAGAGTTGCAAAATTGAGATAAATAGCAGCTCTATCAGCATTATCAGAGAAGAGGACATCCTAGCCTGCTAGTTAAAAAAAAAAAAAAAAAACACAGTTCTATTGAAATGACTGACCATTTCTAATGTGGGCTTTGATACTTCAGGTAATTTTTGATTGAGTCCATTATAAATTTAATTGACCTAATCTGTGTGTTTTGATTCTAAGATTAGCAGTCTGAACATATTCTTAACAAAATAAAATCCAAACTATTCAGTGAGAACTTCACTAGGAGAATGTAGCTTCAACTGTTATGGGACTAAATATCAATATTGGCTATCACTTTACCAAATATTTGTGTATAACAGGAAGTTCCTGGACTTTCAGTAATAGACCAAACAGTTTGAAGCTGAGTGATGACTTTACTTAATTTTACTTATTGTTTCACCTCTGTATTTAGAGTTGTGTATGATCCAGATGGTTATATATGAACAGCTGGACAACGTGAGACATCAGCAACATGACAGACATACGTAAAACTATGAGAAGATAATCTGGACCAGCCTAGGGGGAGACCTTAACACCTTAACTATATTACATGTGCAAAGTGGTTGCTGTTATGTTCATGATATTTCAGATCAAGAAGGGGAAAAGGACTTTTCTAGGAGAGTGAGAACAACAATTCTGAAATAAAACAAAGTTCCTAGCTTTGGCTGTGACGCTGAATAGAGCCATCACCTCACTAAATACACATTAGTAATTCTCAAAACTGAGAATTCTCAAATACTGAGTGTTCAGGAGCAGAGAAGGGTGGTGTTTGTTGACTTTGTTTCCTTGAAATGAACTGTAATAATCCACATGCATTATTATTGCCATTTATGTATAATGTAGGTTACCCACTCAGCAATGGTAACTAGATACCTTTGAGTCATCTGTACTTTTGCCTAAATTTCCATCAGTATAATTCACCAGTCCACAATTCCACTATTGCTTGTTTGTACTTGTCATATGACAAATTCTGACCTAATATTTATCTCCTGAACCTTTCTGGGTTTCCCTGCTTGAAATTTCTCCTGTACTCTATTAGCACGTGCAAAGTAAATGTCGCACACACACACACACACACACACAAAAAAATAGCTGAGTCATTTATCTATACTCCTGATGTGAAAAATATATTCAGTCTAGAATCAAAATATCTTGTCCTAGCCACTAATTTTGCTACTTAGTAGCTGTAGGAACTGACACCAACTAAACTTCTGAAATTTAGTTCCTTCCCTAGTGAAATGAGATAATAAGACATTTTCCCATATTAATGTGTCATCATAAATATAATTCTATTCTTTGTAAATATAAAAAGCCTTGCTCAATCAACAGAAACCAAATCAGTCAATGGTAAATTGACACCAAGCCACTTAAAATACTAATAAAAAATTCCATCATCAAGAAGTTTTTCTCTACTTTTGGTTGTATGTCATAATGTAGGAATGTTCCTACATAACTGACTTAATTTTTTATAAATCAAAGTAATTTATAAATCATGGTAATTTTTTTTGTAAATCTAGGTATTTGCTTATTTATATTCCATCTACTTGCAAAAAGCAAATGAGTGGAGGTACCATAAAAATGTAATACAATAAGATGAGACATTATTAATAAAATATAAAAGCAATTTGTAAAAGGAAGAGAGAAGGAAATGTATCAGGACTTTTTGACAGCAGAACTATGCAACAACCAAGCACAGATTATTTCTGAGTTATTTAGCAGTGGGATGTTACCGTGGAGTCTTGGGCTCTATTTTTTAAATGCATATGGAAGGCTATTTAGCCAAAATTTAAAAATCTTATCTGCATTTTAATGATTTGTTTTTAATTTCCCTGGAATTTCAGTTCCGTAGAGTGAAATGCTCAGTGCCAGGACAGAAGCACTTGTTTGGAAAGTGGCTAGTAGTTTGCACAAGGGAAGGCTCAGAAGAGACTAGAATACAGTGGGTAAGGCCTTGACTTTGCAGCCAGACTGCCAGGTTGAACATCAGACTCTGCCCTTCACTACCTCCGCAACCTGGGGAAGTTATTAATATTTTAACGACTGTATTTCTTTACCTGCAAAGATCCTCAGAAAGTCTACCTTATAGCGTTGTTTTGAAGAATAAATGAGTCCGTACATGTCAAGCACTTAGAGCCCTGCTTGGTCATAGTCACTGTTCAATTTCAGTGTTGGCTTTGTTTTAAAGTGATAGTTCCATGAAGCAGACTTGCTTTAGAAAGTCCCTCAACATAAGTACCTCAATAAAACAAATGTATATTGCTTGCCTGCACCATGTTCTAAGAAGAACCTGTGAGGTCATTTTAAATCTGGATGCAAATGCAGCGGGCTAGATGTGTGTGCTAGTGATTCAAGATGCATGTATCATCTTGATTACAATTTAGAAAAAAAGGGAGAGAATTTTCTTACCATAAAGAGAGTAGTGTGTCATTGTGTGTGGGGGGGGGTGGGGGGTGTAGGGAGTAGTAAGGAGATAGAGTGTATAATGTCCCCCCTACTCCCTGCTGCTATACATGCAGCTTTTTAAAAATTGAATGATTGAGGCCATGCCTATTGGAGAATGTACTATGGACTAACTGTTTACCTTATCCGAACCATAATGTCTGCCATTTTTTTTAAGATTTTATTTATTTATTTGACAGAGAGAGACACAGCGAGAGAGGGAACACAAGCAGGGGGAGTGGGAGAGGGAGAAGCAGGCTTCCTGTTGAGCAGGGAGCCCGATGCGGGGCTCGATCTGGGACGCTGAGATCATGACTTGAGCTGAAGGCAGACAATTGACTGAACCTCCCAAATGCCCCCCATAATGTTTATCATTAACTGTTACCCCAGGAAACCAAAATATCAGGGTTAATATAAGAGACAGTATCTTGTGTCAGGACTTGAGCCAGCTCTCATGGGAGCTGTCATAGTATTATTAAGCAGGAGAATGCTCTGGATCAGTAGGCCTAAACTCTAGATGCAAATTTGAGTCACCTCGTGAGTTTTTTAAAATCAGATGTTTAACCACACCCCTGAAACTCGGATTTAATTGGTCTAGGTTTGGATATTGCTATTTTCAAAAGTTGGGGTACAGTCAGGGTGACGGCACTTCCCTGGATGACTGGGACTGGAGAGGGTAATAGCAGCAAAAACCGAACCAAGGACAGGTCTTTTCACTTTTCACTTTCAGCAACAGAAATCTACACTGCTACTTTGGATTGAGTGAGCAAATACCAGAGATCCTTGGGAATGTATGGTGAAAACAATCTCCAAAGAACAATTCTCAAAATGGTGACGAGTGACACATACTTTATTTGGTATTCCAAAGTAGTTAAGAAGTAGCAGACACATATGTCTATATTATATTTTATGCAACCCCACGACTATATTTTTGTCTGAGTTAGCTGAATAATGGCTCAAAATTATATATCTATACTAGGTAGATAGATATATAATCATATATGTTCTACAGTAGCATGATTTTTCCCAGAATGTTTTTATGTTGATTTGAAAATAGAAATACAGGGCGCCTGGATGGCTCAGTCATTAAGCGTCTGCCTTCGGCTCAGGTCATGATCCCAGGGCCCTGGGATCGAGTCCCACATCGGGCTTCCTGCTTGGCAGGAAGCCTGCTTCTCCCTCTCCTACTCCCCCTGCTTGTGTTCCTGCTCTCGCTGTCTCTCTCTCTGTCAAATAAATAATATCTTCAAAAAAAAGAAAAGAAAATAGAAATACGTTCCCAATCATAGCTATAACTCTTACTTTGATAAGCAATATTTGTAATGGTAAAGGATAGGATACTTTATAAAACTAGGGGATTATATCAAATTCACTTTTATATCATTGAAAGGCTTAGAAATCTATCCAATCTTAAAGGGCTTTTGGAAAAGGAAGGATGAACTGACTGGATTTTTCTTTCTCTTGAAAAGTAAGTAGTCTTAAGTAAGAACCAAATGTCAGAGCCATGTTACACAAGTTTTACCAAAGGAAAAGGAGCAACTAATACAACTGGCAAAGGAAGAATTCTCTCAGAGCTACATATACATTGCAGAATATCTATATACATTGAAATTCTAACCACCAGAAAAATTACTTTTAAGTAGAAAATATAACTTAGGTTCTAATGTAGATTGTCATAAAAAAAAAAAAACAATAAAGCGTGAATACATTGTGTGCAAAATTGGCCTTATATCTTTCATTTTTTTAAGATTTTTTTTTTTTTTGACAGAGAGAGACAGAGCGAGAGAGGGAACACAAGCAGGGGGAGTGGGAGAGGGAGAAGCAGGCCTCCGCAGAGCAGGGAGCCAGATGCAGGGCTCGATCCCAGGACCCTGGGACCACGACCCGAGCCGAAGGCAGACGCTTAATGACTCAGCCACCCAGGTGCCCCGGCCTTATATCTTTTAATATTGTGTTTATTATTTATGGTTACTATTTATGGTTAAGCTTTGGGTTCAATCTTCAATTCTTCAAAAAACACTTAATAAATAATAAAAAAATAATGAAACAAATTGTTTAATTTACTCAGATTTTGTCTACTTATCTCCCACAGTAATTGCCATCAGTTCTGTTATTCTATATAAATCATGGTTTGTTTGTTTTTTTTAGTAAATCATTAAAAATAATTGTAAATGTATAGTATGTATTGCATTTTGTTTAAATTTGATCCAAAAAAATATGTATATCTTAGTACCCTCATCAAGTTCCTCAATGGTGTTTTGACATTTTCTTACAGGAATGAGCTCACAGATTTTTATCCTGCATTCGCCCTTCCCCTGGGATTTTAAACCTACAGTCTCTTCTTATGTTGTCTAACCTGTGTGGCATCATTATCCAGTCAGGGTAGAGTTGGTTACTGCATTTTCCTGAAGGCAGCCAGTGAGTGAAATCTATTCACATCAATTTGTTCCTTCAAGGTCCTGGTTTTATTCTGTCTTGGTTAGTTAACCTTTGAAAGCCATAATTACTCTGTTTGTGCCAATATAATAAGATCAAACAGACTGTATTCCTCCATAAATCTAGTCTTTGTGGAAAATACTCACACAGAAATTATTGAATCAGGAAAAAAATGATTCAAGAAAATATTCATCTTCTATATGTGTTTCAATGTTTTACTATTTGTGATTACAGCTACTACTAGTTAGAATTGTATTTTTTTTTTAAAGATTTTATTTATTTATTTGAGAGAGAGCACATGAGAGGGGGGAGAGTCAGAGGGAGAAGCAGAGTCCCTGCTGAGCAGGGAGCCGGATGCGGGACTCGAACCCGGGACTCCAGGATCATGACCTGAGCCGAAGGCAGTCGCTTAACCAACTGAGCCACCCAGGCGCCCTAGTTAGAATTGTATTTTAAAATTAAAATAAAAAAAAATTCAGAACACACTGGGAATTATAGTAGAAAATAAGTAAAATTTACATAATTATGTTTTAGAATATATTTTATTCATTAGATGTTTACAGAAATGGAGTTAAAACAAAAACTTAAGGTCTCTTTCGAGCAAATGTGAAAGATGAGGGGTTTTTGTTTTTATTTGTTTTGTTTTGTTTTTTGAGAGGGGGGTTGGGCAGAAGGAGTGGGAGAGAGAGAATCTTAAGCAGGTTCCACACTCAGCATGGAACCCAACATGGAGCTCAATCACACAACCCTGAGATCATGATCTGAGCCAAAATCAAGAGTCAGACGTCTAACCAACTGAGCCACCCAGGTGCCCCAAAACAGGAGAAATTCTGAATGTTGATGGTTAGAGATTGTATAAACTTACCATTCTGTATCTCTCCATCTCTGAAGTCAAAAAGTAGGCATTCACAATCATGAGGCTTTGGGTAGAGATCTTACTTAGGTGCCTCTGCTAAAACCTCAAAGACGGAGAAATCCTGAGGACATCTTTCTCCACTATGACTCAGTCTTCAGTACTTTTATACACTTAATAACTCTTCCCTCTCACTCTCTCCTCTACCCCAGAGCCTTTTTTTCTGGCGTCCCTCAAGAATGAAACGACCACTGAGCTGATCCACCTGCCCTTTGCCGATTCCACTGTTCCTGGGGGGAAGATGGAGCAGGGTGAGGATGGGAGTCAGTGCTTCCTTATTCCTTAGATGTTTACAGAAATGGAGGTAAAACAAAAACCTAAGGTCCCTTTTGAGCAAATATGAAAGATGGGGGTTTTTTTTGTTTTTATTTGTTTTGTTTTGTTTTTTGAGAGGGGGGTTGGGCAGAGGGAGAGGGAGAGAGAGAATCTTAAGCAGGTTCCACACAGCATGGAACCCAACATGGGTTACCTCCATGGCAAGTTTTAGACCCTTGTCCTATCATCAGAGCAAGTGATTAAAGGTTAACTCTCATTTTTGGTTTGCTGCTTTAGTAGCCACTCACATTTGACATTCAGCTCTCTCTCTCCCAACTCAGCTGAGCTCCTAGCATATCCTTGAGAAAGATATGTATCTTCTACCAAAACATGAAAGTAATAGCAAGGTGCTATTACTAGCCATATCCATTCTTTTTCTTTGTAAATAATTCTAATTTAAAAGCATTAGGAGCAAGTTAATAACGTCTTCTTCTTCTTTTTTTTTTTTTTAAGATTTTATTTATTTATTTGAGAGAGAGAGAGAATGAGAGACAGAGAGTATGAGAGGGAGGAGGGTCAGAGGGAGAAGCAGACTCCCTGCCAAACAGGGAGCCCGATGCGGGACTCGATCCTGGGACTCCAGGATCATGACCTGAGCCGAAGGCAGTCGCTTAACCAACTGAGCCACCCAGGCGCCCCGTTAATAATGTCTTCTTAATGTTGATGATGACATTGGAAAACATAAAGCATTCTGGAGTGGTTAATTGTTATCAATGACTTAGATGGCATCATATTTGAGTCTAAAGAAAATTTAACTAATGGGGAATTCCTACATTGTTTCTTTGGTTTTCTGTTTGCTGTAGCCCTGGCCTCCAAAAACAAATTATAATTTTAGTAGCATAATTGAAAAAAATGGAAATAAGTCCGTAAAAATGTGTTCAACTGTCTAGTAAGTGTGAATATTCTGTAATTATAGAAAAGAAACTGTCACATGATTCTAAAATATTCTCATTTTTCCTTAAAAGTGTCACCTTACTAATTTATATGTCATCTTATATTTCCATTCTATGGTGACAAGAAAAGTTAAATAAAGCAAAACAATGGTAGATGCCAATCCTCTAGGTTGTTTAGAAAGGTATGCTATTGCCTAATTGACTCTACTTAAAATGGTTTCTAAGTAAACTGATAATTTTTATTTTTAATATTAATATTTATATTTAATATTAATATTAATTAATAAATTTAATATTAATTCTTCAGGCACCAGTTTTGGCTGCTTTAAATTTTTCTTTTTTTTTTTTTTTCCACTACTCAACTTTTCTTCATTAATACTTCCCAGGCACAGAAACTGTATTGTTATCATCACTCATATTTCACTTTTCTCCTGGCCACACAGATATTTCCTTAAGTTCAACCACTTCTTATTCTCAAGAAGTGATTTCCAAACTGAAGTAGCTATTTTCATGCTCTAGATTTTGGGATTCATCACTCTGGCAGACTCTTTAAATTTCCCCACTCCCTTCTCAGTTAAGGTTTTTAGGTTTCTAGGGATATTCCTTAATGATAAAAGTATAATCAAGCATATATAAAGTACATTTTTCTCTTCATATATGTGCTTCTTCAAGCATATATAAAGTTCATTTTTAAAAAAGGATGTGATGTATGTTTTATAGGTTCTTTCCATTCTGGAGATATCAATGTCAGCTACAAAGCACTTCTTCTGGGGCTCTATCTCTCCCACTTGTAGGAAAACCAGCTCCCTGAAGCTCCTCCAAAATAGTTTTGTCAATGTGGAGGGATTGGGCTCCAATAAGGAGTCCTCTAAAGATCTGACTTCTATTTTAATATTCTATTGACCGTGTTCTGGATTATGAAGTTTCTGATTTCTACTTATATTAAAAGTAGGAGATATGATGTCAAGATACCCTGAAGGCACCAATGAGTTGGTGCTTCTATCATTTATTCCAAATTTATAGATGCCCTAGGTTTAAAAGCATGGGTCTTTTTTTGTTTGTTTGTTTTTAAATTTTTATTGTTATGTTAATCACCATACATTACATCATTAGTTTCTGATGTAGTGTTCCATGATTCATTGTTTGCGTATAACACCCAGTGCTCCATTCAGTACATGCCCTCTTTAATACCCATCACCAGGCTAACCCATCCCCGTACCCCCCCCCCCCCCTAGACCCCCCGTTTGTTTTTTCAGAGTGCATCGTCTCTCATGGTTCGTTTCCCCCTCCAATTTCCCCCCCCCCAAAAAATAAAAATAAAATAAACGAGTGGGTCTTATAGGAAGAATATCAATTTCCAAAGCTAAGGGGGTAAAAAATAGCTGTAATCATAGCCAGTGTTATATATCTATTGTCATCACGTTGACTACCATTCTGCTGAATCTACTGCCATTTTGATCCCACTATTCATGTTAGGACTAATGTTCACACCTTGCACTGCTGGTGTCACACAGACATTTTATAGAAATGGTTTCTTTGGATAGTACAAAACTCTGCAAGTGTTTGTATGTTTGTTTTGCCGTTTCTACCACTGCACCCCCTCCCACCCTATTTGTGCAGGAGGAGAGCCAGTATACATCTTAATTATCAGACAGGTACAGCTCTTAGAATACAGGTCTTTCTTGATTTACCATGGGTTATATCCCAAAAAACCCATCATGAGTTGAAAATATCAAGTCAAAAATGCATTTAATGCACCTAACCTACTGAACATCATAGCTTAGCCTAGCCCACCTCAAACACGCTCAAGACACATACTAGCTTACGGTTGAGCAAAATCATCTAACACAAAGCCTATTTGACAATAGTGTTGAGTTATCTCATGCAATTTATTAAGTACTTAATGAAATTGGAAAACAGAATGATTGTATGGGTATAGAATGTTTATCAGTTGTTTATCCTCATGATCATGTGGCTGACTGGGAACTGCTGCTCACTGCCCCTGTCCTGCATCAGGAGAGAATATCATACTACATATCACTAGCTTGGGGAAAGACCAAAATTCAACATTCAAAACTCAACAAGCAGTTTTTACTCCTACCCCAGATTATCTCTTAATTTGTTAACCTAGCCTAGAGACTTTCTATTCAAAATGCTATCTATAAATAATATATAATATATAAATAACAATAAATAAATATAAATGACCTCATTCATAAACACTGTTATCCTACCCTTCACTATACTCAGACATATTTATGTATAACCCAAATTGATGGACTTTTTAATGAGCAATGCCAGTTATAAATATCAGTTATTTTACTTTCAATACATGGAAATCATGATGAACTCATACTCAACATAGTACTACCTACGTAATTTCCTTTTCTATTTCACTATTAGCACTTTCCAATTTCCTTCTGTTTCTTAAGTAATTTTGCAAGTACAGTTGACCCTTGAATGACACTAGTTTGAACTACATCAGTCCACTTACACACAGATTTTTTTTTGATAAAGAACTGTACTATAAATGTATTTTCTCTTCCTTATGATTTTCTTCATAATATTTTCTTTTCTCTGGCATATTTTGTTATAAGAACACAATATATAATACAAGTAACATACAAAATGTGTGTTCATTGTTTATGTTATCAATAAGGCTTCAGGTCAATAGTGGCTATTAGAAAAGTTTTGGGGAAGTCAAAAGTTATACATAGATTTTCAATTGTGTAGGATGGGGTGGGGGAGGGTCAGTGCCCCTAACCACTATGTTGTTCAAGGGTCAACTGTATTATATGTTGCATCTTGTTTACCAGAAGACTTTAATGTAAGAACATAATAATAAAATGATCAATGTAACTATTTCTTGTGTGTTTGAATCTGTATCTATTGTACTCTGAAATGTCTTGATTATTTTTTACAGGGTTACTTAGTTCGCTAGGCCTGCAAAATTCTCAAGGTTCTTAGCAATGGATGTACATCAGGATCACCAAAGGGAGGTGGTTCTAATGGCTAATAACTGCCCTCTACACCGAGATTTCAATTAGATGGAAGTGCAAGTTTCTCTAGGCATGCACATTTTGAAAAAGAAAGAAAGAAAGAAAGAAAGAAAGAAAGAAAGAAAGAAAGAAA